>NW_024115713.1:0-13185 GCF_003073215.2 Triticum urartu
GGGGGGATTGACACAGTCTCATCGCGGCTGGACGAGATCGATAAGAAGATGGAGGAACAAGCTGGCCGGATCGACGCAGTACAAGCAAAGGTGAACCTCACGATGAGCTCGATCGCGGATGTGCGCCAAGAGCAAGTTTCGGTGGCCAAGGGGGCCAAGGTGGCGCAGCAGACCGCCTCACCGTGCGACGCGACCGAGGCGTTGCTGCCCTCGCCACCTCCGCATCCCCTGCCTCCGCCCATACAAGTTCCCCGGCCGCGGCTGCAAACTAGATCCTCAGCTCAACCGGATCCAGGACGTGTGGAGGGTTAGACCCCGGAGGGGCAGTCGTCACGCAGGCCATGGATGCCGAAAATGGACTTCCCACGATTTGAAGGGGACGATGTTCGCATCTGGATCGATGGTTGTGAGTCATTCTTCCTGCTCTATGACATCCCGGAGAACTTCAAGGTAACATCAGCTACTCTGCACTTGGGAGGTGATGCTGCACATTGGTATCTCACATACAAACAGGAGGTGGGATGGGTGGAATGGCATCAGTTCAAAGAGGCTGTCATACAAGAGTTTGATGCTCACTGTCACCGGGATAAGATGAAAGCGTTGCTGATGTTGAAACAGGAAAGCACTGTAGATGAATAAAAGAGAAGTTTGCTTCAGTTAGTCTATCAGGTGCGGCTGTATGACCCTGCTATCAGTGATACCTTCTTGGTCACACGGTTTATTTTAGGATTAAAAGAAGAATTGCCTGGGGTAGTGGAGATTCAGTTTCCACTCACAATGGCAGCAGCTGCAGCATTTGCATCCGTTCAAGAGGGAACTCTGCTTAGAGCTCGGGCACCACGACAATTTCCAAAATCCAGTGTCACTAAACCTGACAGCAGAGGGGGGCAAGCCTCCGGGGATATCTGGCGCACACAACAACTGAAAGAGTACCGCCGTGCAAATGGTCTCTGTTTTGGGTGTGGGGAGAAGTTTGCCCCAGGTCACAGTTGTGCTAAACCCGCGGTGGCTCAAGCAAATGCCATAGTTGGGACTGACACTGATGCTGACCGAATACCTGACGCCGTGTTGGACGCCATTGCTATGCAGGAAGCAGTCGAAGAAGAGCTCCTGTTATCTGTCAATGCTCTCTCCGGTGCAGATCATCCCAAAACAATTCGATTGAGAGCAATGGTGGGAAATCAAGTTGTGATTATTCTCCTTGACTCCGGCAGTACACATAGTTTCATTGATGAAGCTATCCTGGACAGATTGAAACTGCAGCCACAATCTCTGCAGACAGCTCTGTCAGTTAAAGTAGCTAATGGGGAGGTGTTACCTTGTAAAGCTGAACTTCCAGAACTCACTTGGTGGATACAGGGCAACACTTTAAGTTACCCACTGAAAGTGGTGGAGTTAGGAGGACATGACATAATCCTGGGAATGGATTGGCTCGAACAATGGAGTCCTATGACTTGCCATTGGAAGGAAAAGTGGGTTCAATTTCTCTACAAAGGCACAGAAATAAAACTGAAGGGCATTCAGACTCAGCAACCAGCAGTGTTACAGAGAATGTCAGTTGATCAAGTGTTGAAATGGGAGAAAGGAAATGATATATGGGCCACTGCTGTGCTTATGCCTAAGGAAAGTCCAACTTCAGTAGCCCCTCCGGAACCTATACAACAGCTCATTACTGAATATCAGGACATATTTCAAGAGCCCAAGACACTCCCTCCCCACATGACTTTTGACCATGCAATCCATCTTATCCCTGATGCTCAGCCAGTTAATTCCAGGCCTTATCGATACTCACCTCTACAGAAAGATGAGATAGAGAGGCAAGTGGAGGAAATGCTTAAAGCTGGACTAATCACACCTAGCATGAGTCCCTTTGCATCCCCTGTTCTATTGGTGAAAAAGAAGGATGGTTCATGGAGATTTTGCATTGATTATAGAAAATTAAATGCTATCACTATGAAGAACAGATTTCCTATGCCAATTGTGGAAGAATTATTGGATGAGTTGGCTGGCACAGCCTATTTTTCCAAGATAGATCTAAAGGCCGGGTACCATCAAATTAGAATGGTTCCTCAAGATGAGTTCAAGACTGCCTTTAAGACACATCTGGGACAATACCAATTTAAGGTCATGCCTTTTGGTTTGGCAATGGCCCCATCCACATTTACGTGTGTCATGAATTATCTGTTTGCACCGTATATTAGGAAGTTTGTGCTCGCCTTTATGGATGATATTCTAGTCTTCAGTCACACTCTGGAAGAGCATAAGGAGCACTTAACGGTGGTGTTTCAACTGCTCAGGGAGCATCAATTTTATGCAAAAGAATCCAAATGCTCCTTTGCTCAGTCTCAGTTGGAATATTTGGGCCATATCATCTCTGACAAAGGGGCGGCCACAGACCCAGCCAAGACAGAGGCTATGGTTAAGTGGCCAGTGCCAACTAACCCAACTGAGCTGCGAGGGTTCTTGGGGCTGACTGGTTACTACAGAAAATTTGTGAAGGGCTATGGAGTGCTGGCCAGACCACTAACAACCTTGCTTTAGAAGAAAGCTTTTCAATGGAGTGAGGAGGCCAACCTAGCTTTCCAAGCTCTCAAAAAGGCCATGACCTCTACTCCGGTGCTGCTTGCTGCTTTTACCTGCCTTCTCTAAACAATTCACTATAGAGACAGATGCTTGTGCAACGGGCATTGGAGCAGTGTTGGCTCAGGAGGGACACCCTATAGCATTTTACAGCAAGGCTTTGAGTGTGCGAAACTAGCAGCTCTCCATTTATGATAAAGAATTTTTGGCTATCATCATGGCGGTGGAGAAATGGAGAGCCTATTTGAGCAGGGGGCCTTTCATTATTAAGACGGATCACCAGAGTCTTTGTCACCTGGGGGATCAAGTGCTTTCAACTGAATTGCAAAGAAAAGCAATGACAAAATTGGTAGGATTGGAATTCAAATTTCAGTATAAGAAAGGAGTGGAGAATGTGGTTGCTGATGCTTTGTCCAGGGTGGGTCATCTTATAGCCACTCGATTAATTTCCCACACTCAGCCAGCATGGATGCAGGAAGTTTTAAATTCATATACAGTGGACAAGGAAGCACAACAACTTCTGCAGAAATTGGCCCTTTCCTCAGAGCCTCTGGATGGCTACAGTCTGCAAGAGGGCATTATTCACTATCAAGGAAGGATTTGGCTAGGGGCCAATACAGCCCTCAAAACTAAAGTTATTGCTAACTTTCACTCCAGTGCAGTAGGGGGACACTCTGGAATTCAAGCAACTTATCAGCGGGTCAAGAAACTGTTCTGCTGGACAAATCTGAAACAAGATGTTCAAGACTTTGTCAAACAATGTGGAGTCTGTCAGCAAGCTAAGCATGAACATTGCAGATCTCCGGGCTTGTTAAATCCATTGCCTGTGCCTCAGGGGCCTTGGCTGGACATTACAATGAATTTCATTGAGGGACTGCCTAAATCAAATGGTTACTCCTCTATCCTCGTGGTGGTCGACAGGTTTACAAAATACATTCATTTTATCCCACTCAAGCATCCATTCACTGCTCCTATAGTAGCAAGAGCATTTCTGGATCAAGTGGTCAAGCTACATGGCCCTCCCAAAACTATTATCTCAGACAGAGACAAAATCTTCACTAGTGTTTTTTTGGAAAGAGTTGTTCAAATTATGGGGCACTAAACTCTTGATGAGCATGTCCTATCACCCACAAACTGATGGACAAAGCGAAAGGGTGAATCAATGTCTAGAAATGTATTTGAGATGTGTTGTGCATGATCAAGCTAGACAGTGGCAATCTTGGCTTTCTGTGGCCGAATTCTGGTATAACACCAACCACCACACCTCTTTGGGTTGCTCTCCTTACAAAGCTCTCTATGGACATGAACCTCATTATGGTACATTTCCTGTGACCGCCTCTTCTCCACAGCCTGATGTGCAGCAGTGGATTTCTGAAAATCAAGCACACTGTGATCAGCTTAAAGAACATCTCTTGAGAGCTCAGACCAGGATCAAACACTATGTTGACCAACAAAGAAGTGAAAGAGAGTTTCAGGTTGGCGACAAGGTGTACCTCAAGTTACAACCCTATGCTCAACATTCAGTGGCCAACAGGCCTTGTCCAAAATTGGCCCTCAAGTTCTTTGGTCCTTTTGAAATCCTGGAAAGAATTGGACCAGCTGCATACAAATTGCAGCTACCCGATGAAGCTCTGATTCACCCAGTATTCCATGTCTCTCAACTGAAAGAGCATGTACCTGACCACACCCCCGATGGCGATCGGGAGATCCCAGTACATCACAGCCTGCCGCTGCCACTTGATCTGGTAATCCCCGGGAAACCCAAGCCAGTTTGTGCTATGCGTTGCTCACAAGTTTTTGAGTACCCTGACAACGAGGTTATCCCGTTCTCATGGAGCGTGGGAACTCAGGAAGGAGGCTCTACTAAATGGATCAGGGCTTCAAAATTTGACCCTTTTGTCACTAGATGCAGAACTTATGGACAGACAGTAGCTGCCCCTATATTGCCTTCTTCTCTTCATGTCACGGTGATGGTGTATATGCCTCTTGGTGATGCCTATCAACTGCATGAGCTTATGCAGGATTCAGATATATTATCTCATAACTTCTCATATGCTGTTGGGAAGTTGATGGGCGATGCTCAACCTCAAGTCGAACCATATGTACTGCCAATGGAAGTGGAGATGCAATGCCCTTATGAGAAGGTGGGATACATTCCACCTAATGCTGAGCATGATCTGAGTATCGGTTTCACAGTTGTCAACTATAACCTTCTCTGGTCCAAGGCAAATCAATACAGCGCCGTTTGGTAAGTTGTGTCACCAACGGCAAGAGACGAAGTGAAGATGAGGCGGATTGTTGGAAATTCTCCCACAGGCTCAATCACATCAAAACACACGATGAACACGCGCACGAAAAACTGATAGCCAAAGGGCCCTTGTCGTGCCCTTGTTTCTCTTCTTTATTGATTTTCTCCTTTTTCTCTTGATACAATCTCAGACGACCTACTCATGTATATATACACATGAGCCAACCTAATCTACACGGACCTGTCTTGAGTCCAAACCAGACTCAGCCATACACTCCTAATCCTAGTACAGACTCCTACCAAAACAGCTCGATGGCTAGGCACAAGTCCTAACCGGACTCAACTTAGTACTAGGAAAGTACAAACCGATTGAACCTAGATTTCCTAAACTAATCAACCGGCAAGCTTAATCACTCTAATACTAATCCTAACCGAACAGAACTAGCACGCCTACACTTGCCTAAACTAACTCACGTATTATTTGGATTATTCTAACATACAGAAGTTCATCAATGACGCTGATATATGCACCGATGTACTTGCTGGTAGACCATCACCAGATCTTGAAAGTTTGGAGGCTGCTTTGGATAAAGCTAAAAAGATGCTTATCTTTATCATATACAATAGGAACATTCCAGGTATGTAAGGAGTAACTCAAGTCACGTCTTGTTGTCTATAACCTGATGCATAATGTTCAGCTAAACATCAACAGCAAAATGAAGTTCCGTTGCCATTTTATGTATAGTGCGACCCTCCAGATATGTGTCATTTAGTTACTTTGATGCTTACAATTGCATTATGTGAATAACTAAGCATGATAAATTGCATTTCAGATCATGTTAGAGTTACAACCCATTGTGAAGGAAAACATTGCATAAGATCCAAAAAATTGTTCTTTCTTTATGACACGCCATTGCAGCCATGCTTCATTTTTTCAAACTTCATCGGAACTTTCTATCAGTCAATGTATAACATTAAACTCATCTAGTTACTGTCATGCATCTCTAGCATTCAACTTAAAGCATCTATCATTGTTCATATGCTCATTTGGATGTTAATCCAACATAGGGTTTCTTTCAGTAATGCATTTCTCAAGTTGTATGGATGTTAGATTTATTTTAGAGAAGACGCCAGAAACTGATGGGTGATTTGGTACTGCTTCATGTGATAACCTGCTCCTGTATCACTGTATGGGGTGCCCATTAGTAAACTAGTATTTATAGTATGTGCACTATGATGAAATGGTTTCATGTCAAATTGACAAGCATTGAGCTTCGTCTTTATCTGGTTGCGCTGACTGCATTTATTTCGCATAGTTTTTCTTTGAATTGCATGCTTGTTTGCTGTCAAAATCTAACTAACATGAGAAATGCATCTACAGTCTCTTGAATGTCAAGCCCACTGCTGTTGAGTTTTATGCTGTCTTATTCAAAACATGATATAATGTCTTATTCAACACATGATAAGCTTGCTGTTTGTTTATTGTAGAGGCACACAACGTTTTACTGGAAATGTTTCCTGAAGTACATAATACTGTTTACTTGGACTGTCAACATTGCCAACACCCAAATGCTGCTGTGCATGAAGATTCCCCTGAGACTGTTGAGAGGCTAAATGAAGCACTTGAAAATCTCGGATATCAAGATTATGATCTCCATCACTCTGTTGAAGCTGCACAGTATAATCTGATGGCTGTAAGGGTAGACTGGAATATGGGAAACACTGCCAAAGTGCGTCAGTTGCTTTTGCACTTGCAAGGAAAGAGTTTAGTGATGCTCTGAAGCCCATCATCCACAATATGACAATTGCCACGGAGAAGCTGACGTTAATGGGAGGTTAGTCATATAGTCTGATCTAATGTTTTTATTTTACTCTTATGGTCTTTATATTCTCATTTAACTCTATGATTTCTGTTAATTTCAGTCCCAAGTGTGGATGATAGTGATGGCGAAGATGGGTTTTTCGAACTGAACTGAGCCTAGTGTCAAGCAAACATGAGTAGATGACCACTGAAGGAGGTGTATCTGAATGGGTTGTGTCCCATTTCATATTGTCTGCAGTTTTGTTCTCATTTTAAATCAGTAATAACAGAGTTGGCAGCCATAAGAGAATTGAATCACAATGTACTCCCTCTATCAAAATATAAGATGTTTTTTGACTGTAAAAAAACGTCTTATATTTTGATACGCAGGTTGTAGTTTCAGAACAAATACAAGGGCCTCTTGATACATGTGCTGGTAGTAATTTTGCAGTTCCTTATCATGTTCGTAGGGAGTTCTTAATGCAAACGGAAGTGTATGGTAGTCATTTCACAGTTCTAGCATGCTTTAGGAAGCAAAATAGTTCTTACTGCAGTTCTCATCAAACTTAAAATTTCATGTACTTTCATATCATATTATGTATGAGACTAGTAAGTGGTAAGAATCATTTTTCCCTTTTTTTTCAATTTGTGTGTTGATATTTAGCGTCAGCAAGCTATTTATATAGTGAGTATAGTTCTTGCCATTGCTGTGCTTGGGTTTATCCTATTCTGCGTACTGCTCCTAGCGGAATAGTGCCTGAATTGCACACCCCTCCAGTGACATGGGCTGCTGGGCCGGTACATTGTTGTCGATTTTGCATTTTGTATTTTTGAATTTCTTTTGCTCCATTGTTTTTTATGTTTCTTTTGTGTTTTCCTCTATTTCTCAACTTAATTTATAATTATCTTCTAAACTTTGTGAACAAGTTTTTGGAATTATAATTATTTTAAAATTAAATGAATATTTCCTTTTTTGAACATTTTAGAATACTGAAGATCATTATTTAAATTTGTGAACACTTTTGATTTCATGATCATTTTTTAAGTCAGTAAGAAACCGGCTTTTCTGAATGAGTAGTTTATTTTTAACCGTTTTTCCCCAGTTGCATAGAGTGAATACCCCTCATCTGGGGTGTCTTTCTCCACTGGTTACCTGAATGGGTTTTCTTTCTTTTTGTTTTTCATTTATGTTGGTTTCTTTATTTTTACTAGTAAATGTGTCCATGCATTGCGCCGGGAAAAATAAATGATCACATGCCTTAAGCGACCAATTTGTGTTGCCACTTTTCCTGTTTGCCATCGTCGCTGATGATGGGATGATTTTGTTGGTGCCCGCAGTCACAAATGAGATATACTCCCTTCGTCCGAAAAAACTTGTCCCAAGCTTGTATTTCAAAAGGTCTTTTACATTTGTGTCCCTAACTTGAACCCACTACTCACATTTATCCCTAATTTCGAAGTCTGCTCAAATTTGCCCCTCTGCCGTTAAGTGACCTTACAGAAATGCCTTTCCGTTTTGTTTCCGTCCGGTCAAAGGGGTTTGACCGTCCATGGGGCGTTTGTTGGACATTTTGCCCTTGCCTCCATGTGCCACTTACATGTGGGACCCAATCAAAAATAAATAAAAAGGAAAAGGAAAAACTCTCCCTCTCACCCTCTCTCTCACACACTTACATGTGGGCCCCAAACAAAATAGATAAATAAAAAAACCCCTTCCACCTCTCTCCCCTACCTCACGACTTCTCTGTCTCACCTCCGGCGAGCGCCGACAGGCCGGATTGTGCGTCGTCGGCACCAGCTCCCCACGCGCCGCAACCCTCCCTCCATTCCATTCTCCCTCTCCCTCCCTTCCTTCCTCTCCCTCCCTCTCCCGTGACTGTGCCCTGGACTAGCGACGTGCTCTAGTGACCAAAGCCAAGGTGACGATGGACGAAATCGCAACTCCGACGACCAACTTGTTGACGAAGAGTATAGTTCGGACGAGTGCACTGGGGCACGTCCAGTGGTACCAACAGAGTGTGAAGGGGTGGTCGGAGTCGACTGCAGCGACGAGCTAGGCGGCGGCCGACGGCGGCGCTCAACGAACTCGAGAAGGCGGCCATGGATCCAGTGGTTTAGGGGTCTGGGCGACATCTTAGGGGCACCACGAACACGACCGAGACATTGATTTGTGGTTTAGCAGCACAGGGGCGGCGAATCGATGATGGCGCTCCGGCGGTTGCAGACGAGAAAGATGGTCGATCCGGTCATGTTTGCAAGGTCCTGCTCGAGCTGCTCCTAGGAGTAGACAGAAGTCGAGGCGTGCACATCTCCTGGATAGATTTTCAGCCGTCTGTGAGGACAATGACCGCGACAATGGCGAAGGTCACGACGACGGCCGTCCTGGGATGCGGCTGAGGGGAGGAGAGCGAGCGGGGGAAGGGAGGGAAAGTTAGCTAGGGTTGTCCAAGGGCCTGCCGGCGTCGCTAAGTAGCCCTACTCGAGCTACTACGGCGGCAACTGTCGAGCAACGGGCGACGGTGGCGCGCGCCGGCGCGTGCAGTCGATGAGCTGACGAAGACGACGACTGGGGGAGATGGGTGGGCCTGGCGATATGCACATGGGCCGAAAGTGCACATTGCACTTGGGCCAAAAGGTAAGCACTCTCTTTCTTCTCTTTAATTTCTGTTTTATTTTTCTTCAGGGGTAAAAATGTCCAACAAACTCCCCATAGACGGTCAAGCCCCTTTGACTGGACGGAAACGGAACAGAAGGGCATTTTTGTAGGGTCACTTAACGGCAGAGGGGCAAATTTGAGCAGACTTTGAAATTAGGGGCATATCTGAGTAGGTGGTTCGACTTAGGGACAGAAATGCAAATGGCCCTTTCAAATGAATGTATCTAGCACTAATTTGATGCTAGATACATCCATATAAGGGACAAGTTTTTCCGGACGGAGGGAGTACAACGCCTCATACGTCATTGTAGATAGGTCACCACATCCAAGATACATCGTAACAAACAATGTTGACCCCTTGATGTTTCATTAAATTTTTCATTGCACAAATGTCGTTTTAGTTATAACTTACTCCCTTTGTTTCTAAATATAAGCCTTTCTTGAGATTCCACTATAGGGACTACATTCAAATGTATATAGACGTCTTTTAGAGTATAGGTTCACTCATTTTGCTCCGTATGTAGTCTATACTGAAATCTCTTAAAAGACCTGTACTCCCTCCGTTCTTAAATATTTGTCTTTCTAAAAATTTCAACAAGTGACTACATATGGAGCAAAATGAGTGAATCTACACTCTAAAATATGTCTATATACATCCATATGTGATAGTCCATTTGAAATCTCTAAAAAGACAAATATTTAGGAACGGAGGGAATACATAGTATGCAGACTAATAACATAAGAGCAAGTACAATAGCAGACTTATAGCCCGCTTACATGGCAATTTTGTCTATGTGAAGGAGAGAGACATGAAAAAAATACAGGGAGTCACTACAAGAAATATGTCAATTTGTGACCTTGACTATTGGTCACTGAAAGGTCATTGTTTTTCATTTGCGACATTTTTTTGACCAAAAACAGAAGGTCAAAAGTTGGCGGTCGTAAACTGAAATTAACGACCTTCTCTGTGAGAAGGTCGTGGACGTTTACGACCAAAATATGCCCACTGTCTTGTTTTGGTCACTAGCAGCCTCCCTAGGCCACGTAGGCATCCGACGTGGCAATATGATGTGGCACAAGAATCAGCCCGGTCCAATTCGGTTTTCTACATGGGCCTAGCCCAACAATTCGGCCTTTTTAATGTATTTTTTTCTTGTTAATTTTCGCTAGCTACATGGGCTTGGGCCATTAATTTGGCCTTTTTTTTCTAAGATGCAGCCTTTTACAGTCTACTAATTTTTTATTTTCGTCTTTTTTTGCCACTGGTCCCATCAATCAGATTGATCCCACTTGTCATGCTTATCACAAAACTGATCCCACACATCAAAAAATTCAAAATCTGTCAAACAACCATTATAACTTGTCAGGTTTCCATTTGACGGGTATTCAAATCACATACACAATCATTATTTCAAACAATCCAAATAGCAAATGAAATTCATCCAAAACAACACGACATTAGTCTATTACAAACGTTACAGTATACTACAACCCAGATAAGCCTACTACTGCCTACATTTACAACACATAATATGCTAGTCTTTGTTGATATGCTTCACAGCTGTGAACTTGGATTCTTCTTCCTAGAGCTCCAACTTCTGAAGACTGAAGGCCAGCATCTGCAAATAATAAATTATGATAAGTTAGAAACATAATCAAGTGAATCCTGACTCAAGAAACATAACCAAATTTCCTGATGTGTGTGTCATGTTATACATGCATCAAGAAGATCGTATATATACACAGATTTAATGCCTAAAGCACATCAGGCTTGGAGCTTACATATATATACACGATTACTAGTTGGAACTAGTGAACAAAGGTTGTGAATGATTTTCATGAGAATGTACAGTCATGGTTCTGGACATGAAAATGTTTATGTACATTCATGAAAGTTTTGCACATGACATGAGCAAGTCTGCAGTCCCTAATTAGATTACATGTTCTGACTTATGAGCACGAGAGGAATACATAGACACTGGAATATCCTCATGCTTAAACTAGAAAGAGAACAAAAGAAAAACTGAACCTATCTATGCAACAGAGAGAGATAGCAGGGCAGGAGGACCTATGGACCAACTTGTCCTTCACTAGATCGTTCAAGGGGAGAAAAACAGCAGCAGATCAGCTTGCCTGTTCCCGTTCACACAACTAGACCAGAGCAGCCATATCGGAACATAACTATATGGTGAATAGTTTGACACTATCAGCTATGTAGTTATATGGCTCAGGAACATCTACTCAACAAACAAAGAGTGCTACTACTCTGGCACATAGAGATGATGCATCGGCAAAATATTTCAAAACTGGATAACTAAGATGATTTACTGAATGAAATCTTGTGGAGATACTTACACCACATACCTAGCGTACCATTGCACTTACACCATATAACGAGCGAGGGGTCGGGTCGGGGCACTGACCTAGAGTCGCCGGCGCGGGAGCTCACCTTGGCCTTCATCCTGCCGCCGGACGCCAACCTGATCATAGCCCGCAGAAACCAAAATCATGGATTGGCCGGGAACCGCGCGGTACCTTGGGATCGGAGCGAGGGCGAGGGGTGGGCTGGGACTCGGATGCTGAGCTACCTGCACATGGCATATTGTGTTAATGCTTACAGCAACATAAGATACTCACATATAAAAAATGCACCCTGGAAGTATAAAGAGTGCTTCCTAGCACACCAAGAATCCAACAGAAAGCAAACATGTACACCGGTGAGCTGGTGACCATAAAGTAACATCACAAAGACTCAGCCATCACAAAGACTCAGCCCGATCATAATATAAAGCAATTCAGAAACTCAATGACAACAGAATATATAGAAGAAAGAAAAGCTCATTTGGTTGGAAATTAATTTTTAAATCGCATTTTAAGTTGCTTCCTATTGCATGAATAACAACCAGATAAAAGTATGATGAATAAACTATATGTCAAAAGAGAACTGAGCAGATAATAGACACTAAAAGAAAGCAGATAGTATACTCAATAATTACTACAGATTTGCTCACTGGACACACACACATACACACACACACACAAACACACACACACACACAAACACACTTTGCACATGCAGATTTGCTCCCCGCAAAAACAAGTCTGAACAATTGGCACAAGGGTGCATATTGGAATTGCAAACAATGTTGCCTAAGGAAGTTTTCATTTTCTTTGGACGAAAAAACCATTTTCCATTTTTCGAGTGCCCGAAATGAGGTTTTATTGTGAAGGAACTACCAAATAATTGTTGCAAATTTGGACCAAATAGATTTTATAAAATACTAGGACATATTTAATGCACAATTGACAAAATGGTTGGGTGTAAAAATTTTTGATCCACCTCTCGTGAAAAAGACAAATTTCTGCCGATTTAGCTGAAAGCGGGTCAAATTTGAACTGTAGTTGCCATGTAGTTTGCTTTTATTTTTTCCAAAAATCATTTCTAGGTACATAAGTATCTATTTAATCAGAGAAACACCAAAAAAATTCCAAGATTCAACCACTAGCTAGGAACGGTCATTCCCGCCGTTTTGACCGCATTTTGAAACGGGCATAAAAAAATTGGGAAACCTTCGCATTGTGTCATAATATGTGGCCAAGTTCCTAGTAAAAATAACAAACTTGTAATACGGCAATTATTATAAAAAACTGTTCTCAGAAACGAGCTATCACGTGTGGAGATCAATGGCTTTTATGCCAAATGATCAATCTTATGGCCACATCCATGGCATAGTTTGTTCAAATGATCTCATATTGTGCACAAGGGTGCATATTGGAATGACAAACAATGTTGCCTAAGGAAGTTTTCATTTTCTTTGGACGAAAAAACCATTTTCCATTTTTCGAGTGCTCGAAATGAGGTTTTTTTGTGAAGGAATTACCAAATAATTGTTGCAAAAT
>NW_024115714.1:0-18545 GCF_003073215.2 Triticum urartu
TTGGGTCTTGTCCATCACATCATTCTCCTAGTGATGTGATCCCGTTATCAACGACATCCAATGTCCATGGTCAGGAAACCGTAACCATCTGTTGATCAACGAGCTAGTCAACTAGAGGCTTACTAGGGACATGGTGTTGTCTATGTATCCACACATGTATCTGAGTTTCCTATCAATACAATTCTAGCATGGATAATAAACGATTATCATGAACAAGGAAATATAATAATAATCAATTTATTATTGCCTCTAGGGCATATTTCCAACACCACCATGGGTCAACATTTAATAAAATTTGCACACTAATTTATGAACTTTGCATTGTTGATGATGGCGAAAAGGCCATCGAGATGTTCGGGACCAAATATTGGTCATGGTTGTGATCGCCGTAAGGATCACGAGTTACTCTTGTTAAGGCCACGATGGTGGTTTGTTTGTGATCCGAGGATGATCATGGTTGGTAAGTCTGTCCTGAGGGACGTTCGAGTATAATCACAGCATGTTGGACATATAGCGTTGCATTATTATTAATTGGTTAATTATCATGATATTGTTTGCCATTATGATTATGCCTGTTGTGAGCTTGCAAGTACATTCAATGTACTGACCTGGCGTGTCATGCCAGATTTCAGGAAAGTCTCGTTGGGAAGGAGCGCTGCTCGAGTCTAGATCGTGTCCACATCGGTGTCCCTGTGATATGGAGCTTCCGCTACGACGTTATTCCGCTGTCGCATAGTTGTTATGATCAAGGCCCCTTTATGTTCACTAAATAATGTACATATTGTTCAGTCGCACCGGGCGTGCCGCTTGGCCTCGACAACTGTTGTAATATAAACTCTGGTCCGCTAGCATCAATAAAGCGGTTGTTTTCTGTACCAAGATGTTGTGTGTTGCCAGAAGACATGGTCTATGGGCTGATAATACATGGTAAACCGGTCGCTCTGAGCCGGGGTGCCACATCTCAAATCATCCATGTCCACAAAATTTGAGCTCTATCCAGCAATCCATGTGAGCTCATCATCCAATCTTCTATTCTAGTCATTTTTCCAGTTTGTGAAGCAACTCTATTTTATATTGCTTCATTATTCCTGAAAATTTACCAGGGAATGACCCTACCTACATAACTTCCCTATACCAAATTTGAGCTCATTTCATTTAGCCAATTTCTCTCACTAATTTTCCCAAGTTTCTATCCAGAGAAGAGCATTGCCAAGGAAGTACCACTTTGGCATGTCCAAATGGTATCAAAATTTTACAGTACTTTCCTATGCCCAAATGACCATCCACCACCAAAATTCAACTCAATCCATTCATTCATTTGAGCCCAGCTTCAACATTGATATTTCTGTCCAGTGTGGTACTTTGCAAAGCAAGAGCCACATGGGCTCCTCTGTTTGAGTAGCAAATTTGCCAAGACAATCTCCTTAGTAGATGACTATCCTCGGCCATAACTCAGGCCCATTGGCCATGTGCATTTTCCTCACCACTAATCAAACACTTGGCTGCTAATTCATGCTTGAGCTTAGTTTAGTCTCCTTGTGAGATTCTTCTATTGACTTCTTCTTCCTAACACCTACCGGGGGAGTGCCCAACCCACCAAACATGCCTAGGCCACCCAGAACGTGTGCCAACACCACGGTCACGCGGTGACCACGCAACAGACATGCTTGTTTACGCGCTCTGAAGTTGGGGCCCTCGACCACCGTCCAAACCTCGACTTCTCGCCACCACACCATGTATCTCTGATTAAACAGATACTTAGGTACCTAGAAATGATTTTTGGAAAAAAAAATAAAGAGCAAACTATAACACAGCTGCAGTTCAAATTTGACCCGCTTCCAACTGAATCTGCGGAAATTTATCCTTTTCAGGAGAGGTGGATCAAAACTTTTGACACCCAACCATTTGGTCAATTTTACATTAAATATGGCCTAATATTTTAGAAAATTGATCTGGTCCAATTTTGCAACAAATATATGGTAGGTCCTTCACAAAAAAAACTCATTTTGGGCACTCGAAAAATAGAAAATGAAATTTTCGTCCAAAGAAAACGAAAATTTCCTTAGGCAACATTGTTTTCCATTCCGAGATGCACCCTTGTGCTCAATATTAGATGAACAAAGTATGCCATGAATGTGGCCATAAGATTGATCATTTGTCTTAAAAGCCATGAATCTTCACACGTGATAGCTCATTTCTGAGAACACTTTTTTTAAATAATTGTTATATTAAAAGTTTATTATTTTTCCTGGTAACTTGCTAACATATAATGTCATAATGCGAAGGTTTTTCAATTTTTTTTGAATTTTTCATGCCCATTTCAAAATGCGGTCAAAACGGCGGGCATTACCGTTCGTAGCCAGTGGTTGAATCTTGCAAAACTTTCAGAGTATATCTGATGAAATAGATACTTATCTACCTAAAAATAAAATTTGGAAAAAATAAAGAGTAAACTATGAGGCAGCTGTAGTTCAAATTTGACCCACTTCCTATCAAATCGGTGGAAGTTTGTCTTTTTCACGAGAGGTGGATCAAAAACTTTTGACACCAAAACATTTTGGTCAATTGTACATTAAATATGGCCTAATATTTTAGAAAAAAAATATTTGGTCTAATTTGCAAATATTTGATAGGTTCTTTACAAAAAAACTCATTTTGAGCACTCCAAAAATGGAAAATGAGTTTTTCATGCAAAGAAAGTTAAACATTCCTTAGGCAACATTGTTTGCCATTTCAAGATGCACCCTTGTGAAAATATATTATCATTTGAACAAACTAAACCATGAGTGTTGCCATAACAGTGGCCATTTACCTTGAAAGTCATGGAACTTCATACTCCCTTCGTTCCAAAATAGATGACTCAACTTTGTACTAACTTTAGTCATCTATTTAAAGTTAGTACAAAGTTGAGTCATCTATTTTGGAACGGAGGGAGTACATGATAGCTCGTTTCTGGGAACACTTCTTAAGACATTTGTCGTATTCCAACACTACTGCAGGATGTTGCTAACGCGACACTACGATCAGAGACCCTTCAACGAAACTGTGTGCGATGCAATAATCGCAAACAGTGGTGTAAAACCCGTCAAAAAAGGTGCAAAACGTTTGCGATGATGAATGCATCAAACACAGTTCAGATTTTGGTTGCGTGTGCGATGCAGGGCATACGGTTCAGTTCAATGAACTGTTTGTGATGAGGAAGAAGAATGGAAATGGGCAGCCAGATGAAGGCGTGTGTGATATACGTCATATAGTTCACTCGGATTAACTATTTGTGATGAGGCGGAACAACAGAAACGGGCAGTTATATAAAGGTGTGTGCGATTGAGGGCATACACTTCAGAAGGATTAACTGTTTGAGATTAGGCAACAGAACAGAAACGGTCAGCCAGATCAAAGTGTCTGCGATTGATCGCATACACTTCACATGGAGGAACTGTTTACGATTAGCCACAACAAACAGAAACAGTTAGACAGATCAACGTGTATGCGCTAGACGGACACACATTCTAACTAAAAAAGCGTGCGCGATGGTAATAACGAGCACGCACGGTTCTTCGAACAGGACGTGTGCTGACATTGCCTATTACTTACGCGGCCGAGAAAACGTGCCCACGTTACGCCTTCTGGAAATAGTGCCGCACTTAGAGCCCAGCAATAAAATGCAGCATATCAAGCAACACAGACGCTTGATCAATAGATTTGCACGAAAATTAAAGTTTTAATCGTTTACAGTATATCAAGCGGGGCCTAAGTCAAAATTGACGTGAACGACCACAGCCCAACTGATTCGGCCGCGCGAACTACTGGGAAAAATATCGCGCGGAAGAGGCCGAGCATTCCAATTTTGGTTTAGAAAAAGATCGCAGATAAAATTGGTGGGTCCCATACCAGTACCAATACCAATGAGGCTGCTCGTCCCCTTCTCTCGTCTGGTGAAATCTGTCTAGGGGAAAGAGAAGGGAGCAGAGGAGGAGGGGCGGAGCGCCGCCGGCCATTGACGCCAAGCCCACCAAGGGCGGCGACCACGCCAAGAATTCGGCGACCGCGGGCGGGGCGGCGCGTCTCCACCGCCTTGCAGCCACACAGGCGGCCCGGAAACTCCAGGACCGCGGGCGGGTGGAGCACGACCGCGGCGGCGACGCCGGCGGCAACACCGGCGACCAGGTGAAGCATTCTCCTTTCCCCCCTCCCGATTTCACTCAATTCGGCTCACCTCCCCCAACCCTAGTTCCCTTCTGACTCTCCTGTCTCCCACGGTGGCTTTGTCTCCGACTAGGACTGCAGGTACTCTGCCCTTGCCTTTCTCGGATTCGATTAGTCAGCCGCAGTCTCTCATCCTTTTATAAGCAAGACACAAGAGGAGGGACGGAGGGGGGATCTAAGGCCTCTCACTTCGTCGCCGGATCAGATCTGGATCACAGTACGCGCTTGTCGTTTCCGTTCCTTTGTCTGTGAGTACTTTTTTTTCTCCACCATCAGAATCAAAAAATTGAACCTTTAGCTCCAGTTAAGGCCGGAAGATCGATTGGAGACATGTATAAGCGCCAGCACCAGGGCCTCAGCGGGGATCGCATCGGCAAAAGGCCGCGGCATGTGCTCAAGAAGCATCTCTATCTGTTTCTCGATGATTGGAAGGAGGGCTATAGCATGCACAAAATCGATGCAGACACTTTGCAAGACGACACCACCCAAGAGCAGGCTGGCTTCCCTGAGCCTGCTACCCTCCGGTTGGGGGCACGAGAACTTTGTCCCACCGTCCTAGGCAGCGAGATCTTCATAGTCACCGCCCCACGGTGCGGCCAAACTCCCATACTCGTATACAGCACCGAGACAGGGGGACTCACCATGGGCGCTCGTCTTCCGGCTCCACTGGTCGGTTGCTTTGATATCTCCGTGGCGGCTGCTGATAGGCTCTATGGATTATCATCTTTCCCGATGTGTGGGGAGCAGCAACATGCCTTCGAGGTGTTGTCGCGGGCACCCAATTGCAACAAGGAGCAATGGTCTACAAAGCCGAGGATGGACTGGTCCTGGAAAAGCGTGCCCTCTCCGCCTCCACTTCACGAGGAAGAAAATATCACCTCCTTTGCGCTGCACCCAGACGGACATACCATCTTCATGTCTACGCATGACCAGCATAATCTAAGTCTCGCCAGGGGCACCTACTCATTTGATGCCAGGCATTGCAAGTGGAGGTGGCATGGGAAATGGGTGCTACCGTTCGAAGGCCAAGGCTACTTTGACAGCGACATTGATGCATGGGTTGGGCTTCACGGTGATGGCTACATATGCACCTGCCAGGTTCCATCACGCAGCGACTCAAGCACTATGCAGCCAGACTGGCAGATATCCAAGGACAAGTTATTCTGCAGCGAATCTGAGAGGCACTTGGGGGCCACCCTTACTTACATGGGTGACACCCAATTTTGCCTCGTCGAGTGCGTTGTACGCGAGGACATGGAGCGTGAGCAGGCCCTTGGTGATCATGATGGTTGTGTGCTCCGTCTCGTCATGTTTAGCCTCAAGTACAATCGAAAGGGAGAGCTGCACACCAAGATCCATCGCACCACTGCCACTCTAGTGTCCAAACATCTCTTGGCATTTAGGCCTGTAGCATTCTGGATGTAGGAAGGAACTAGCCGTTGCCGTTGGTTGTATGCATACTAGTATCTTTGAGCACCCTTGATGTAAATTACGATTTGTGGTACTATATAGAGAAACAATAATAAAAAGTTATCTTTGCAATTATGTGGAACATGAGGTATTTTTTGTGTTAGTTCTGGAAATTAAATGCAGAGATGCCTATATGTTGCAAGAACTAAAAAAGATCTTGCAGCATATCATGCTAAATATTGATGATGGGATGCTAAAATATTGTACATGCAGTATGTTGATTCTGTCAAGCATGAAAGGTCGTTATAATGCTTGAAATCTTGCACACACACTTTCTTGGCTCAGGCGTGAAGGAGCAGCAGGCATCGCTGGCACCACTTCTACCTGCCTGGCACGCTGGTTGTCTTGATCTGAAGAAATATTCAGTTAGACTGGACATACAAGTACAACATAGTTTTTTAGCTAGCTTTTTCATAGGACTACCTTTTCTTGACACGGATTAATTTTACTGGGGTGGATCCATCAACACTTGTAGATCCAGAGTACACCATATTCCCTAGGATGGCTGTGCTCAGTGGGGGTGAGATGCTGATCTAGTGCACTTGTCGGTGTGTTGCATTTTGACATCGATGACAAGTTTTTAGGACATGTGAAAAGCAAAGATGGCCAAGAAATCAACTTTTGGGTTACCTAACATTACCTCCAGGGGAGCATTATTCCCTTCTACTGTTCCATGAGATGAGAGAAGGAGATGGTGCGAATCAGGAGCCTCAATTTTTTGTAGGGCTGTAGGCTGCAGTGCCTGATCTAGATGTTCTACACTGCTGGTTTGCTTCGCCAATGGAGTATCTATTCTAGATGAGCCTTATCTTTTGTCCTTAGTTGGTCTTCTTAGTGCTGCTTGTGGAACTAAACAATTTGGATGGTAGCAGAGCACCTCTGCTATCATCATTTTGTGTCCATTATCTTGCCTTTAGCACCATGTTAATGGTCTGGACTATGGAGAATCTTTGCTATATGACTAGTCTATTTTATTTCCCTTGTTTACTTCGAGTTTGCATTTTTTGGAACGATGAAATACATGGTTGCAATTTGGAACAGATAGTTGCTCCCTAAGATATTATCTAGAACGACACTACTCCAGAATCAGTACACCAATGGCTAAGCCATCCTGCTTTCTTTCTGAGAAAATAGGTGTTGGTACACATGTCATCTTGCTTTCTTTCAGTCTAGTCATGATGTTTGATTGAATAATTTTGGTTGAGTTGTTGAAATAGTTAGTTTGGATCCTTCCTTACAAGTTTAATAGTTTGATCCTTGCTCAGTGCAAAATTCTGTCCTAGGCTCCTGACATGTTTGCTCGTGCTCTTTGTGTGGCGATGTTTTTGTCTGGCACACTTGCACACCTTAGTTCAGTTCGGTACTCAGCACAATAGTGTCCATTGTTATTTTATTACGGCATTTGTCGAAAATCTTAGCAAGTAATTTTGGTTCCCTGGCTTTGATGACATGTTGAAAGAATTCCGTACTTTGGTTGTATGTTGGTAGACTGGTAGTGTTTACAGGCTCTTATCTCGCGCCATTTTTGCGTATAGAATTTGCTGCTTTTTCCAGGTAGAAATTAGTTGGCGATATGATCATTTGGAGCCAGGTGAAATCATACTGGTTCCTGGTTCCTGGTACCTCTTTGCTTGGATAAATATTTTTAGTATACATGGTGATAATTTTATTAGCTGATGTTTTTTTATGTAAACTCTTACATAGATTAAATGGAAAAGTCCAGCAATTTCAATGTTGCTTCTGTGGGTGGGCATGTATATTTCTGTATAATCCTCTTCATGTGGACTAACACTTCACATGTTAAACTCACCCATTCAGTGATGCCTCTTTTGGTATTTAATCCAGCTTCATGTTTATCTCACTGCATAATAAATCAATGATCTAAATATGATATTGTTCTGTGGATGCCTAATAAGGCCTCAGATTATCTCAGCGATTAACTTCATTGTGTTTCATCCTCCTTTATTCTTAAAGTTGCTTCTGTCGACATGATTTGCCAGAGCACATTTTTCTTAGAAATTACACTGGCAGCTTGAACCACTACCATGAATATATGCAGTGCAAGTGGGAATACATACATGTAGAATTTTCCATCTCCCGGTTTCTTTTTGCTGTTCCCAAAAGAACCGAACAACATATGGTGCCAAGTTTAAAGCAAATAAAACAACAGAATGTGTCTAGACTTTTTTTTTCACATCTTTGGATTGAAATGTTACTGTTAGCTGGGGCATCATGTTTCCATCTCCCGGTTTTGTCATAATGATTTTATGTTGAATCTCCTTTATGAGGCTAGTATGAGGAACCTGGAGCTGGGGTACCTTGCAAATATCTGCGGCATGCTGAAGCTGAAATTCCTGTTCAGATCAGGATTTTTTTTCCTTTGGTTGGTATTGAAAGTTAGCTAGCATCTGAACCTACCATACCTGGTCTGGTTGCAGAGAGTTGGTTTGTCCTGTTGACGTAGCTAGTGAATCAACAGAGCATCATTTTTCTTCCCCATTTGTACGCCAGCTAGTTTGCTAATTTGGATATTTGAGATGTATTATGACAGAGAGGCGTAGAGCACTTGTGCTGATTTGGAAAATGATGTAGTATTATGGTTGTTTTCACACTTGTTCCCTGATCAACTTGGTTGCTTCCAGCATAAATTTTGCATTGTGCAACTTGTACAGGAACTGAACTGTTGTATGTCAGCTGCTCGTATGTCAGTCTGAAGAGTTATTTTGTGTTGTGTGTGCCATGATCTGATGTGCTTAGGCCCGGCCCTTGTTCATCTGGCATGTTGATTTGTATGTTCACACGACATCCTTGTAAACCTGAACTGAACAGTTGCTGTCTACCGTCGTAAACCTGAACTGAACTGAGGTGTCAACTGAGTAGACTCTGCTTTCTACGTATGTCATCCTATTCTGCTGGATAGATGGGTGGATGGACAGTAAACTTTCTTTTTTTGGGTAAAGGATGGACAGTAAACTGCTAAGTATGATTCAAAGAGCTGGGTGGATGTAGCTGACAACCTGTCTGTCGTTTCCGTTCCTGCTAATTTTCTCCGTGTGTGTGAAAAACACAAATTTGAACCTGTTCCACCAGCTGACACTTGGTTCGACTTCTGTATCTGATACCACTCAGATTACAAGTAGTACCTTCAGGAAGGCGACACTCTTATGCAAGGCGACGACGCCACCGGCGACCTGCAGGAAGTGGTCGCCCGGCTGGCGGCACCCGCGCCCCAGTGCGAGATGAAGTTCGCCGCGCTCGGCAACAGCATCTTCATCGCCACCAGCCCGCGCTGCGGGCAGACCCCCACCCTCGTCTACGACACCGACACGGCGCTGCTCGCCATCGGGCCCCGGCTCCCGGCCCCGCTGCTCCCCAGGCTGGACATCGCCGTGGCCGCCGGGGACACGCTCTACGCGCTCTCGTCCGTGCACTCGACCGCCTCACAGCAGCACCCGTTCGAGGCGCTGACGCGGCAGGACGAAGCGCTGGAGCCCGAGTTGTCGGACGGCGAGCTGAGCTTGACCCTGAAGCTGCCGTCGTCCATGACGACGTCCCCTCCGAGGCCGAGCATGGAGGGGTGGTCCTGGAAGACCGTGCGCGCGCCTCCACCGTTCGCGGCCGGCTACCGGATCGTCGCCTACGCACACCATCTTCGAGTCCGCGCGCGACGCGGACGTTGACGGTCCGGGCCGTGTAGGTGGGTGCCTGATGATGTAAATTATGGTTCGTGGTAATTTAAGGAGAAGATAACAAACTTCAGAGATATGGTTGGATGATGCAATGTAATTTTACAACAATATTTTCTGAAAACCACAGATTCGGTCCCAAAAAAAAATTCACACACACGATACTGCAGTTTATGAAACAACTGTGCTCCGGTCTTCTGGTCCTTTGGGGCAAAAGGATTCTGCAATTAAAATATTTATTAGTTCATTATTACATTTTTTCTCATTTTACATGCTGTTACAAAAATAAAGAAATATCTGAGCTGTAGTACTGCTTACATAGAAAGCAGTCTACTCAGTTGAGAGAGCTCAGTTCAGTTCAGGTTTACACCAGTAGACTGCAACAGTTTGGCTGCCTCCGTAGCTCAGGTATATGCATCATTGTTAGCAAGTACTCCCTCGTTCTTAAATATTTATCTTTTTAGAAATTTGAAATAAACTATCATATACGAATGTATATAGACATATTTTAGAGTGTTGATTCACTCATTTTTCTTCGTATGTAGTCATTTGTTGAAATCTCTAGAAAGGCAAATATTTAGGAACGGAGAGAGTAGTACAACAAGCATGCCATGAACAAGAGCCAAGCCTACTAAGCACATCACATCATGAGATAGACATGCCACACACAATAGCTAGCTAGCTTTGTTAGCTATTCAGAGTGACACACGAGCAGCTGAGTCTCCTCCATCCTGTTACACAGCGCAAGATTTGACAGTAAAACACCGTAAAAGACATGTCAACAGTTGTTCCCCGTGGGACCTGCTTCTCCCAGAAAAGCACACCTAAATATCAGATAACATGATCCCAAAAACTATTGCGGGAACCTAACTGTAACATTTTGATCCAGAGATTCGAAACGAAGTCTAGGAATCATTCCGCGATTTTATTTGCTTTAAGCATAGCACCGTAAGGTCATGTTTGGATTGTCGTTTTCCTTTCAAATACACTTGTAGAAAATATAGACCTCTGTCTGCCGCTTCTTTTCCAGCCAGAAATCCTTCGCAGCCAGAAATACCCCGATGCCAAGCGCGGCCTAAGTTGTTCGGTTCTTTTGAAAACGAGAAAAGGAAACAGGGAGAAGGTAAAATCTAAATGTATGTATTCCCACTTGGGTATATTCATGGTATTCATTCAAGCTGCCAGTGTAATTTCGAAGAAAATTTTGCTGTGACAAGTCATGTGGATAGAAGCAACTTGAGAATATGAATTATACAAACAGTTCGCATCAATCCCACCACCCAAAAAACGTTCACATCAATCTGTTCCCAAAGCTTAAATCTGCACAAACAAAAGGAAAAGCTTAAAACCGAGTCTGAGAAAATAAAACCTCTCAGTAAGAGAGTATCCACTTTCATTTTGGCAAGTTTCTTTTACATAGTTTTCACAAGTTACCTAAGGTATATCAGATGATGAAAAGCAATGAAGTGAACCACTGAAATAATCTGAGGTCTTATCAGGCATCCATATAATTATATATCATAGCCTGTCAGGTGCTTAGGACAAAATTGCACATTGTGCAAGGATCAAAATACTAAACTTGGAGGAAGGATTCAAACTAAACATTCCAATGAATCAAAGTGTCACAATTACTTGTAATGCTAGAATGAATTCATCAACAAAAGTATGCACTCAAACAACACGACTAAGACTGAATAGCTCATGTTTTCTTGATGGCATGTGCACCAACACCTGTTTTCTCGGAAAGAAAGCGGAATGGCAAGTCATTGGTGTACTGAATCTGGAGTAGCAGGAAGTCTTCCCAGATAATATCTTACGGAGCAATCACCAGTTTCTAGTTGCAACCATGCCTTTCGTGGTATCAAAAATTAAAGTAAATGAGGGGAATAAAATAGAGTAGGCCTATAGCGAAGATTCTCCGTAGTCCAGAATTTTATCATTATGCTAAAGCCAAGATAATGGACACCAAATGCTGATAGCAGAGGAGCTCTGCTACCATCCGAATTGTTCAGTTTTACAAGCAGCACTAAGAAGATCAACTAGGAACAAAAGTAAAGGCAATAGAATAGATATTCCAATGGCGCTGCAAACCAGCAGTGTAGAACATCCAGATCAAGCACTGCATCCTACAGTCCTACAAAAAATGGAGGCTCCTGGTTCGCACCATCATCTTCTCTCATCTCATGGAACAGTGGACCGGGAATAATGCTCTCCTGGAGGTAATGCCCGGTAACCCACAAATTGATTTCTTGGCCATCTTGGCTTTTCACATATCCTAAAAACTTGCCATTGACGTCAAAATGCAACACACCCCTATGAGTAAACCGAATCAGCATCTCACCCCCACCGAGAACAGCCATCCTAGGGGATATTATGACCTCTGGATCGACAAGCGCTGATGGATCCATCCCAACCAAATTAAGGCCTCCTTTGGTTTAGAGGAATTTCATAGGAATTCTAGAGGATAGGATTCTTATAGGATTTTTTCCTTTAGAGTCCTTTGGTTCATAGGAATGGATTCCTATTCCTACATAGGATTGGTTCCCATCCTTCACATTTCATAGGAAAATAAAAAGGAGCCTAGACTCAATGGAAAAATTCCTTTGGTGTCAACCAAATGACATCTTGTTTCCTATTCCTACTCATAGGATTTGAGATACATGTCATCTCATTTCCTATAAGATTCCTATTCCTATGATAATCCTATCCTATGAACCAAAAGAGGCCTAATCCGGTGCTTCAAAGACCATGTTTCAGCATCGTAGTCATGTAACACCCAAAATTCTATGGTGTGTTTGTCACTGCAGATGCTGCACAAAGCAAGAGTGCCATCCATCTCCAGCAACGACTCTTGTAAGAAGTCGCCCAATCGGGCAGGACGACACATCAATCGAAATTTTTCAGCTGCTGTGTTGAACACCATTATGTAGTCCGCATCGCAGCCGTGGTATTTTCCAAGTTTCCAGTGCAGGCCGCCACGGTGGTGGACTGGTGGATGTTGGGACGAATCAGGTAGGCCCCTGCGTAACGCCAGCTCCAAGGAAGATGAGACTGTTGGTTGTGTGATGCATCCTTGTCTGATGTATCTTGTACTATCGGATCCCACCGCTATGACATAGTAGAAAGTTCTGTAATTTGTGTGGTATGCGTTGTAATTTGTCGGACTAGAGATCCATAACACTCGGAATTCTCATCCAGATGGTTGGTGCCGGTAGAAGCCGACAATCCGGTGGTAAAAACCACGCTCCGTCGGATGCTTTGCTAGGCGAGCATACTTGCGGGTGACCGGATTGCAGATGAACTGATCTGCCATGGATCCATAGGACACGATGAAGAGACCGTCACACACGGCCTGGAGTTTACGGTAGTCGTAGGTCCGGATGATAGGGCAGAGCTTTTGCCAGCCTGCGCCGGCGTCAAAGGAAAACAGGAGGTGGGCTTTCTGCGGCTCGACGACGTGGCTGAGGATTGGGAGCAAGGGCTGGTGGCGGTGGTTGTCCAGCATGAACTTGTCGGTCGAGGTGGCACTGTGCCACCACCTGCAGACAGCGCGACAGCGGAGGATGTCCTTGGGCGGCAAACGGACGAGGATCTCTTCGACAACGATCCCCTCTGGAAGATCGTCCAGGCCGGTCGCGCCTCCGTTGCCCGGCATGGTGACCAGTCGCCGGTGCTCCGTCAGATCAGATTCCGCCCAACTAAGAATAAAAAGGGGAAACATAAAGATGGGGCATGAGACGGATCCCTGGGGCACGGAGGCGAGAAGGTTTACCTGAGGCGCTGCGGACGGTGGCGAGCTACGGCGGCACTTCGACCCCCCTGCGGCGGCGGTGCCGCGTTCCGGTCTCTGGATATTCAGACAAGAACGATTTGAGGGAAAATCGATAGATGGAGACAAACAATGAATCAGAACGCGGCGGACAGCGTGCTCCGAGATCACCTCGCACGGCCGATTTGGGCGACGAATCTGTTCACCGGCGTCGGGGAAGAGGGTACTCCAGCGAGATAGATTGGGAATTGATTTTTTTTTTTTGCAGGGAAGATTGGGAATTGATTGAGAGGGCGGCGGTGGTAGGGTTTGGGTTCCCCTGTTCCCGTCTGGCGCTTTTCACAGTGAAAGTATACGCTTGAATAATGAAATATAGTAAGATTTTAAAGAATCAAATAATGCATCTACATGTATCATAAGAGCAACTCCAACGTGACGATCCAAACGGACACCCATTTTGTCCGCTTTTTATCCGTTTGGGTCGGCCGGACAGACACCCGTGTCCGCTTTCACGTTTGGTCGGCGTTTGCGCCCAACACCGGCCTAACCCATTTTTTGAGTTCGCGCGACACTTAAGCATTTCAAAATATAAAAACTTAATTAAACATTAAATGCCGTCCAGAAAAGCCGGTGAAAGTCCACGCGTCCACACTACATTTAATTAAACTAAAAAAAGAAAAAATAGGCGTCCCGCAGTCCTAGGTGTCATCCTCGTCGGCGTCGTCCTCATCGGTGAGGTCAACAAGGGTCGGCGCCGAGCCAGCCCAGGGGAACGCGACGCTCCGTGTCGGCGTCGCGCTCGAGCTGCTCGAGGTACTCGCCCTCGCGGCGCTCCTCGGCCAGCCGCAGCTGACGCCGGTGCTCGAGGTAGGTCGCCTCCTGCGCCTCTGTCGCCTCCTTTCAGACTGGCCGTGCGCTGACCCACTCGCGCACTTGGCCGGTCCACATGTAGCGCTCGATGGGGGTCGGCTCCGGCTCAGCCTGCTCTGAGGACGGTGGGGTAATCGGCGGCACGACACAGTCGCCGGCAGTGGAGAGGGCCATGGCCTCCGCCAGCCTCGCCTGGTACGCCGCCTCCTTCACCTCCTCTCTACGTCGCTCCTCCTCCTCGCTCTCCCGGAGGACCGCGGCTAGGGCCATCTGGTAGGCGGCCTCCTCACCACCGATTGGATCGATTTAAGGCATGTATCGGTCACCTCACCACCGATTGGATCGGGGTCACATGACCATTTGATCAACCCGTCATCATTCTCCCTCTTATTCCCCTCGCGAAATAAACCGCTTCCTCACCCTGTTAGTGTCGCTCGGCCCCCTCACAGCACCACACGCATCTCTTCGCCCCACCCTGTCTCCCACCATCCGCATTTCAAAACCGGTCACCAGGCCATCTTGCAGCCTGGACGCGCGGTTGCAGATCCACTCGGCGATCATAGCTTCCTCGGCTGTTTATAGCACCTGCGTTCACGGGTTGCAATATCGCTTGCAGCAGGGACGATGGCGGTTGCAGCACCGGCGTCGCTCAGTTGTAGCTTCCGGGTGTCATGTCGTCTCCAGTGTCGGCGTCGCACAAGCAGGGTTGTTTCCATGAGCTTTGATCTCCATTGATCATACTTCACGAGTTAGCGTTTAGTATCCATGCAGCAGAATTAGGAGTACCATACTTCTTACACCAGTAGACAGCAACAGTTTGACTGTCACCTTATCCTTCCAAGATGCATTGTTAGCAAGTACGTACAAGCATGCCATGCAGTACTACAAAACAAGACGCCAGATGAACAGGTTCCCCCCTAAGAAAAATATGCAGGTTTCGCTGTCTAGTGTCTATGTTCTGAACCCAAAATTCCAGTGCAACCGGTGCACTCTGCATCAGAACTTACGATAAATATTCTAAAATGTTCTGAAACTATATGACGACGGAGGAAAAAAACACTATGCACAAGCAAGTTTGTTTCCACAAGCTTTGTTCTCCATTGATCATACTTCACAGTTAGCGTTTAGCATCCATCCAGCAGATTTAGGATTACCGTACTACTTGCATAGAAAACAGAGTCTGCGTAGACAGTTGAGAGCTCAGCTCAGTTCAGGTCCACCGGTAGACTACAACAAGGTTATTTTAGCTAGTACTACAAATTAAGACGCTAGATGATCAAGAGCCTAAGCACATCACATCATGGCATGCTACCCACAATAACTAGCCAGCTCGTGAGCTCTTCACTTCAGACTGACACACGAGCAGCTGAATGGAGCTTCCTCCATCATGTTCCTGTACGCAAGAAGAAACACAAAAACGCCAGAAGATTGAACACCATCATTGTCTTCCGTTAAGACATATCCGGAGCTGCTCCCATGATCAAAATTGTAGTAGTACATGTCTACCCACACCAAAAGCATTGGAACTGCTGGAATTTTCCATGTGATCTAAGAGTTCACGTAAAAAAGACATCGACTAGTCACTATGTAAATGAAAAATATTTATCCTGGCAAAGAGGAACCAGTACAATTCTTTCTCAAAACATGTCAAAACCAATGAACCCAAATTAATTGCTAAGAATTTCAACCAATACCGTAATAAAATAACAACGGACACTATTGTGCTGAGTACCAAACTGAACTAAGATGTGCAAGTGTGCCTAACAAAAACATTGCCACACAAGGAGGACAAGCAACCATGTCAGGTGCCTAGGACAGAATTTTGCACCGAGCAAGGATCAAACTATTAAACTTGGAAGGAAGGATCCAAACTTCCAAACTAACCATTTCAACGACTCAACCAAAAGTATTCACTCAAACAACATGACTAGATTGAAAGAAAGCGGGATGACATGTGTACCGACAACTGTTTTCTCAGAAAGAAAGCAGGATGGTTAGCAATTGGCGTACTGATTCTGGAGTAGTGTCGCTCGAGAAAATATGTTAGGGAGCAATTATCTGTTCCTAACTGCAACCGTGACTTTCATGGTTCTAAAAAATGCAAACTGGAAGTAATTGAGAGGGATACAATAAGCTAGTCATATAGCAAAGATTCTCCGTACGTACGTCGATCAGAACTTTAACATGATGCTAAAGCCAGGATAATAGACACCAAATGCTAGCAGAGGTGCTCATATACAATCCAAATTGTTCAGTTCTACAAGCAGCACTACGAAGACCGACTAAGAACATAAGACAAGGTATCATCATCTTCTGTGGTAATGCATCCTACAACCAAAGTTTTAAATAGCGCGCTAAGCCTCTAAGCGGCGGACCTCTTCTAAATGCTATAGCGAGCTATTTAAAATGTTTGCTCATGTGTTTGGACAAAAGACCCTTAGCGCAGGACCTCTTCTAAATGCTATAGCGGGCTATTTAAAAAACCATGCTACAACCCTACAAAAAATGGAGGCTCCTGATTCGCACCATCATCTTTTCTCATCTCATGAAACAGTGGAAGGGGAATAATGCTCTCCTGGAGGTAATGCTTGCTAATCCACAAGTTGATTTCTTGGTCATCCTTGCTCATCACATATCCTAAGAACTTGCCATCGATGCCAAAGTGCAACACACGAAATTGAGTGAACCGGATAAGCATCCCACCCCCACTGAGAACAGCCATCCTAGGGAATATTGTGACCTCAAGATCAACAAGCGCTGGTGGATCCACCCCAGTCAAATTAATCCGATGCTTCAAAGACCAGGTTTCAGCATCGTAGTCATGTACCACCGAAATATCTATGGTGTGTTTGTCACGGACGATGCTGCACAAGGCAAGAGTGTTATCCATTTTCAACAAGGACTCCTTCAAGCAGTTGCACAACCGGGCAGGACGATACATCAACCGAAATGTTTCAGTTGATGTGTTGAACACCATTATGTACTCGGCGTCCCAGCCGCGGTATGTTCCAAGTTTCCAGTGCAGGCTCCCATGATGGTGGACTGGTGGAAACGAAAATGTTATACGGAACCATGGTTCAGCCGAACCTACGCTCGACACCATTGATCTCTAGACACTTTTCATAAAGACCCGTGCATGATTGATAAAAAAATGCATGATGGGAGCTGTTTGCATGTTAAACAATGCATGATGCGGATCCACATGTAGCAGGATGTTGAATCGTACGGCGTCGACCATAGGTTCGGCTGAACCATGGTCCAGAATCACGCCTCTCCTGGTGGAAATTGGGAGGAACTGATCAGGCCCCTGTGTAACGCCAGTTCCAAGGAAGGCGACGAGGAGTTTTGTTGTGGGATGCATCCTTGCCCAATGTATCTTGTATTATCAGATCCCACCGCTATGGCATAGTAGAAAGTTCTGCAATTTGTGTCCTCTGCGTTGGTAGAGACCCAAAGTACTCGGTATTCTCCTCCAGATGGGTTGTGCCGATAGAAGCCGACAATCCGGTTGTTAAAACCCTGTTGGGTTTGAGGCTTCGCTAGTAGAGCACACTTGCGGATGACCGGGTTGCAGATGAAGAACTCAGGCACCACGGATCCGTGGGAGACAATGAGGAGGCCATCAAGGGTAGCATGGAGTTTACCGTAGTAGTCGGTCTGGATGACAGGGCAAAGCTGTTGCTGATCTGCACCAGCGTCAAAGGAAAATAAGAGGCGGGCTTCATGTGGCTGCGGGTTGACGACTTGGCTGAGGATCGGGAGCAAGGGCTGGCGGTGGTGGTGGTCCAACATGAACTTGTCGGTGGAAGTGGCACTATGCCACCACCTGCAGACAGCACGGCAGCGGAGGATGTCCCTGGGCGGCAAACGGATAAGGATCTCTTCCACAACGATCCACTCGGGAAGGTCGTCCAGGACAGCCGCGCCTCCGGTTCCCGGCATGGTGATTGGTTGCTGGCGCTCCGTCTGATCCGATTCCGATCAACTGGTAAAACAAAAAAAGGAAACGTAAGGATTGCGTGTGATGGATTCCTTGGGCGCGCAGAGGTGACAGGGTTTACCCTGTGGCGGGACGGACGGAGGGAGTTAGTCAGGACTCAGGAGACGATGGCGAGCTCCGAGATCGCCTCGTACGTTCGGTTTTGGCGGCGAATCTGTTCACCAGAGGCGAGGGCGAGCAACTCGCGGTGGTCTAGCAACTCCAGGCCCGCGGGGTAGCGCGGCGCGGCGATTCCGGCGGCCACGGTGCGGCAGCACCAACGATCAGGTGACCCGTTCTCCTTTTCCCCTCCCGATTGAACCTCCCCAAATCCTAGTTCCCTTCTGGCTCTCCTGTAGGACGGTCCTCTCCCTTTACCCACGTGGCTTTGCTCCGACTAGGAGTAGGACTATAGCTATTCGTCGGGTCAAATAGTCAGCCGGAGGCTCCTTTATATAAGGAAGAAAAGAGCTAGTATGGCTAAAACAGTAATAAACAGGAGCGGGATAAACGAGTTATACCCTCCGATGGGCCAGGCAGAAACCGCGGCGGCGGGGGGGGGGGC
>NW_024115715.1:0-8751 GCF_003073215.2 Triticum urartu
CGTGAGGGCCAGGTGCGGGACGTCGTTCTCCAACAAGGCAGGGGCGCGGACGACGCGGAGACGGCCGGATCCGGGCGGCGAGGAGGCAAACGGCGACTGGACTAGCAGTACAAGAAATATGTCAACTTGTGACCTTGACTATTGGTCACTGAAAGGTCATTGTTTTTTATTTGCGATCTTTTTGTGACCAAAAACAGATGGTCAAAAATTGGCGGTCGTAAACTGAAATTAACGACCTTCTCTATAAGAAGGTCGTAGACGTTTACGACCAAAATATGTCTACTGTTTTGTTTTGGTCACTAGCAGCCTCCCCAGGCCACGTAGGCATCCGACGTGGCAAAATTGCGACCAATTGAGAAGGTCGTTGATAAGATTCAGCCTGGTCCGATTGAGTGTTTTACATGGGCCAAGCCCAACAATTCAGTCTTTTTATATTATTTTTCCGTCAATTTTTGATCGGCTTCATGGGCCAAGCCCATTATTGCAGCCTTTTTATTTCCAAGGTCGTGATACTTTCTTGGACCATTCCTTTTTTTGTTGGCATCTATTTCTCGATTGGGCCTCGGCCTTATTACAGTCCATTTCCTTATTTTTTAGTTTTTTCCTGTAAATATTATTTGGAAAATCACCTTTTTATATGCCAAATACTATTAGGTCCCACTTGTCAAGTTCTAATTAAAGACAGCCAATGTTTCAATTTCCACACAATTATTTCAGTCAAAACAGCAAACAAATGAGAATTATCAAACCACATGCCAATATTGGCAATAGCACAATCTTTACATAATTCATTTCACCATTACATGTGATACCATCACAACATATAAACCTACTACAAATACACTCCAGTCTTCTTCACTTTCAAGCTGGAGCTCTTTACATGAGAGGAAACACCATTTCTGGATATGTCCGTACAGGCTGAACAAAGGCATCTAACAATTAACCAAAAGAGTTAGAAACAAAATAAAAACAAATATAGAAAGCAGCTAGGGACTAAATTATGAACCATCTCTACATGTAACATGTAACCATAATAACCACAAGGACTAGCTGTTGCATGAATACCAAAACTTCCAGAAATGGTTGTTCAGAATACAAGAAGGCATAGTTGTTGCATGTATACCAAAACTCCCAGAATGGTTCTAGATGTTGAACGCAGAAAACGATTTAATCTTTGATGGTTCATTGAGCACGACACGAACGATTTAAGATAACAAGACATATGTTCTACACTAATTTTACACAAATCATTATCAATTACAATTTACAACAGACTTAAAACAAAACACCATAGCTTCTGCATCACATAGGGAATCAACACAATGGCATCATGGCCCATCGACCAAAGAACAAAAGAAAATAATGGGATAGACCGGAGACTTATCTAGTCAGAGAAGATAGCGTTGATGTAGTTGCAGCACAGCTACCTCAAGACTGTGAATGTGGTGCCATGGTCGGGGTTGATGCGCTCGAGCAAGGTAAGATTCATGGCCTCGTCGGGTCTGCGAGAATAAGAAAAGTATTAGCTATATTGCCCAGTAGGACTAGCTAGCATCCAGAGCATGCATTGACTGGACACATATTCCCTTTAACAAAATGACAAGAGTCCAAACCCCACCGCGAAGGGCCCAGGTACAAACTGTCAATATAGGTAGCATCAATTAAAAGACTATAATGATAGCGGCCCATCCAAACAGCAGACAATGTAGGAAAAAGGAGGGTCTGAGGAGAACAATAGACTAATCCAGAAGCAGAATTTGGCACCTACACAACCTAACTAATAATGCTTGCAAGAACAACCAGACAATGATGGATAAGGACATATAATCTGCAGATATCCAATAATCCAATCGCAGGCATTCACAAACAGTACATGTCACACTCCCAGGACATATGGTTTTGTTACCACAGGGTTTCCTCATAAACTATTCTCTACAAGACAGGGACATTTGCAGCAACAACAAAAGCAAATTCGTGTTTACCTTGGGTCAAAGTCTATGGGGAGCTCAATCAGAGGTCCAACAGAAGCCCCATCCAGGAGGGCTCACATAGATCTTTATGCTGTATCAGAATTAACACATATTTTAGATGACAGAAATAGAATCCTGAACACACCAGTAATAATCGACTTCTGACTAGCAACGGCAAACAGATTCAGGCACAAGCAATTTTATAGCAGGATGAAAAATCTATGTGCAGAATTCATGAATGAAATTATAGTAGTAGCACAAAGGACCCTCACAGACATTTGTAATAGTATGCAAAGGTAAATAGAGTTCCCAGCAGACAATGTATTCCAGTTATTAAACAAATTCTCACCAAGATAATCAGTACAATGGTGAACCAAACACTGTAATAATCCAAAGCCGATACTAATAAGCAGCAGGAACCTCCCTACTTTTGTGACATAAAACTAATATCAGACCAATTTTGTACCAAGTTGTACATAATCAGTGACGTGCAGCATGGGAATGTCCAACAGTCAGTTGTTAAAAATGTTCAACAACCTTTTAGTTAACTATAAGAGGGCTTGTAGGCTTTCCAAACTATTAATTGACAGAACCCAAAATTGTATAACGAGATCACATTTTTATTATATGACAAAAAGTTAACTAAAGCCAACAAAACAGTAAGGATCAGTGAAATATTAACGTTGACACGTTTACATATTGTGGATGTGGACATCGACATCATCAAGGAGCAGGGGTTAATAATGGACAGGTTTAATCTAGACATCTACTAGTTAAATCAACTTGATTAGCGTCCGAGCTCTATACTGTTTACCACTCACTCAGACTCAGCGGCACCTACTTACCAGTCCTAAATTGACAAGAGAATGCAGTTGGATTTGCTGTGGAGCATGTGTGTGTAATACGTACTAGCAACGAAATGAAGTGTCGATTGGAAAATTCCCCGTCGACGGGTGAGAGCTGAGAGGATGATTTTGCATGGGAGGGAGTGGAGTGGTGAAAAGTGTACAGTGTTGCTCATATTTCTGGCTTTGGCATAGCAGAACACAAACTGAATAAAAATGACTTAGTTCGCCCACTTGAATAAGAATAGCAAGTCATGAAACTACTAGCGCCAACCCACAGATAATGTGTATAGAAATGGTAGCTAGAAACTGACCCAGTACCACGTGAATGATATTTATAGATGATTCATGAAACGAATATGCCCCCCCTGAATAGTTATTAACAGGACTTAAAAGTGTATAAGAATTCACCTTCTATTACTCCCTCCGTCCCATAATTTAAGAATTTTTTGCAAGCAATGTTAGCTTGCACAAACGTCTTATATCGTGGGATGGAGGGAGTATTTGACAAGAAGGTAACTAACGCCAACAGAGCAACAAGGACCAGTGCAATATTAACATTGACACATTTTATATCCCGTGGAGGTAGACACCATCAAGAAATAGGGGTTAGTTAATAATGGACAGGTTTCAACTAGTTAAATCAGCGTCCGAACTATATACTGGGTTCCACTTGGACGATGTTGGCGCCAGCCAGCGGCGCTTGGTCCAGCAGGGGCAGCAGCAAAACAGGCAGAGGCACCAGCTGCTGGCATAGGTGGCGAGGATGACCTGGTTGATGAACACCAGGAACACCCCCAGGATGCCGAGACCCGTCGCCGACGGGCTCCGGTACACGCAGTTCGTCCCGTTGTACTGCACGGACTAACATATACTCAGTTAGCACAGATCTATCGAATTGATGAGAAGAGAATTGTGATGTTCAATCTTGGATCCATGCCTTGGAGCTGTAGTTGTTGGCGACGAAGCCGAGGGTGACCGCGACGGAGCCCAGAAAGCCCAGGACCATGCACACCAGCACCGCATCTTTCTCCATGTTGCCCGTTCTCCTTTTTCTTCTGGATGAACTATCAGCAGTTAGAATCACATTGGACTGTTTTACACAGATGTATAAAAACAGGGTCTTATAAATGTGCAAAAGTTCTTACAAATGCTTGTCATGTACAGGGCACAAAATTTGTATTCCGAAAACTTGTTGACTGAATCGTGCCTTGACGGCCTCGCGCATTGAACTATAGAAGTCAAGCTTTGCCGAGCTCTATTTCTACTTTTGTACATAATTTTTCGGCATTTGTATAGACACCTTATTCCATCAGTTAAGTGACTCACCGAACACTTGCTTGTCCCCCTAACAGGACATAACTGAAATTTCCATGTCCCCCTAACAGGACATAACTGAAAGAGTCCTTGCAAGATTAATGTCCACAGCATGGTGAAAGCCAGGCAAAACTACCATACGCCTAGTGATTACCTTAACAAGAAGTCATATAGCAACAAGTAAAACACAGATGAACCCCTGAACATCAAACAATCTTCAGATGTTGTTGTTCTATACACCCAACCTACAACAATTGCGGCTACACCCAAACTACAGCAGCAGTTCTACCAGATGGAGTCAGTTGTCTCACCTACAGAAGCTCACCAGGAGCGAAGTTGAGGAGGGCTGGGGAAGGAGCAGCTGGATGCAGGTCGGGGACGTTGTCGAGGAAGGACGCTGGCAGAAGGAGCAGCACAACCGGCCTTGAGGTCCAGCGCGTCGACGGCCTGCCTGGCGTCGGGTGCCCTTGCGGAGATGCCAGAGGAGGAGGCTGGTGAAGCAGCAACGACCGGGATCGACTGCTAGGGTGGAGTACAACAAACATGGCCGCCCCCTCCTCCGAGGAGACGATGGACCCCTCCCTACAGCGCGAGGTGGACGGGGGCCGTCCGAGGATCCAGCTGGACGGAGCGGCGTGCATCGAAGCACGCGCGCGCCGGCGAGCCAGCCGGCCGCGACGCCAAGGCTGCAGGGCGGCGGTGCATCTGTCGGCAGTGAGGTTCGGCAGTGCCCTGGATCTGCTGCGGGAGGTGCGGAACGATGGGCTGCGCGCGGATCTGGCGTCGTCGGGCTCGGATGAATGGGCGGCGAGATAGGAGGAGAGGAGGGATGATGGGCGGCACGCGCTCGGAAGGAGTGGTGCTGGTGGCGGCGCGAGGGAGAGGTGGCGGCGGCAGATGGATGGATGGACGTGTGCCATGTCATCGATCCATGGCACATATGTTTCCACCAATGATGATTAAGCTTATGCAATTGTTTTTTTTTCTTTTGTTTCTCTTACATATTTTCTCACCAATGTAAATAACATATCCAATATTAGTTGCAAAAGGGCACCACTTCATTTTTCAAAAACATTATACCATATTGACTAACTCGGGGAGGTTTCGTTGCAACTCCGGCGACCCCTGACAATATTACATCACAACACTGGTGGCCCGACAATGCTTCATTGCAACTCCGTCGGTCCCGACAATGTTGGATCACAGCACCGGCAGTCCACGGTGATGCTATGTTGCATCACCGTTGACTATTGCAGCACCACCTTCTGCTGCAACCCCCAGCGGCCTTGCGACACCATCGTCGTGTGCATGACCGATGGCCACTACCCAGCAGCCTGCGGCGCCACGCATCACTGCCCCACACCATGAGCTTCAACACCCCTCACATCAACAAATCGTCACCACTATCGTCGAACCGCAGCCATCACAGCAGCGGCATCTTCGCCGACCGGGGGGGAGAGGGCACAGACTGAGGAGAGGTTATCAAGGAGAGAGGACATGAAGGTTGCAGAGGGGAATAGCGAGAGAGGAGCAAGATTATCCCCCGATTCAAAAGGATGAAGAGGACAAATAACAAACCTGGACTATGATAACTATCTTAAAAAAGTGTTCATGGCTTAAATGACTGATGTTATGGCCACATTCATGGCACGGTTTGTTCAGATGATCTCAAATTTTGCACAAGTATGCATCTTGAAATTCCGAACAATGTTGCTTAAGGGAGTTTTCATTTTCTTTGCACGGAAAATTCATTTTCCATTCTCCGAGTGCCCAAAATGAGTTTTTTTGTGAAGGACCTACCATATATTTGTTGCAAAATTGAACCAAATAAATATTATAAAATACTAGGCCAAAATTAATTCACGATTGAGCAAATGGTTGGGTGTCAAAAGTTTTTATCCACCTCTCGTGAAAAAGACAAATTTCCGCTCATTCAGGAGGAAACGGGTCAAATTTGAACTGCAGCTACCTCATAGTTTGCTCTTTATTTTTTCAAAAAATCATTTCTAGGTACATAAGTATCTATTTAATCAGAGAAATATCAAAAGTTTTCCAATATTCAACCACTAGCTAGGAACGGTCAAACCTGCCGTTTTGATCGCATTTCGAAACGGGCATAAAAAATTCAAAAAAAATCAAAAATTGGAAAACCTTCGCATTGTGTCATTATATGTGACCAAGTTTCCAGAAAAATAAATAAATTTGTAATACGGCAATTATTTTTAAAAAGTGTTCTTAGAAACGAGCTATCATGCGTGAAGATTCAGGGTTTTCAAGCCAAATGATCAATCTTATGGCCACATTCATGACATAGTTTGTTCAAATGATCTCATATTGTGCACATGGGTGCATCTTGGAATTCCAAACAATGTTGCCGAAGGGAGTTTTCATTTTGTTTGCACGGAAATTTCATTTTCCATTTTTTGAGTGCCTGAAATGAGTTTTTTTTTGTGAAGGACCTGCCATATATTTATTGCAAAATTGGACCAAATCATTTTTCTAAAATACTAGGCCATATTTAATGCACAATTGACCAAATGGTTGGGTGTCAAAAGTTTTGATCCACCTCTGGTGAAAAAGACAAATTCCCGCCGATTCAGTTGGAAGCGGGTCAAATTTGAACTGCAACTGCCTCATAGTTTGCTCTTTATTTTTTCCAAAAATCATTTATAGGTACATAAGTATCTATTTAATCAGAGAAACACCAAAAAAATTCCAAGATTCGACCACTAGCTAGGAACGGCCATGCCCGCAGTTTTGACCGCATTTTGAAACGGGCATAAAAAATTCAAAAAAAAAAAAATTGGGAAACCTTCGCATTGTGTCATCATATGTGACCAAGTTTCCAGGAAAAATAATAAACTTATAATACGGCAATTGTTTTAATAAAGTGTTCTCAGAAATGAGCTATCACGCGTGAAGATTTAGGGTTTTCAAGCCAAATGATCAATCTTATGGCCACATTCATGGCATAGTTTGTTCAAATGATCTCATATTGTGCACAAGGGTGCATCTTGGAATTCCAAACAATGTTGCCTAAGGGAGTTTTCATTTTCTTTGCACGGAAAATTCATTTTCCATTTTTCGAGTGCCCGAAATGATTTTTTTTGTGAAGGACCTACCATATATTTGTTGCAAAATTGGACCAAATTAATTTTATAAATTACTAGGCCATATTTAATGCACAATTGAAAAAATGTTTGGGTGTCAAAAGTTTTGATCCACCTCTGGTGAAAAAGACAAATTCCCGCCGATTCGGGAGGAAGCGGGTCAAATTTGAACTGCAACTGCCTTATTGTTTGCTCTTTATTTTTTCCAAAAATCATTTTTAGTTACATAAGTATCTATTTAAGTATAAATACATGGTTTGGTGGTGATACATTGAGGTTTGGATGGTGGCCCAGGGCCCCAACTCCAAATCACGTGAACTCGCATGCCTGGTGCGTGGTCACCGCGTGACCTTGGCGTTGACATGCATTCTGGGAGGCCTAGGCATGTATAGTGGGTTGGGCACTCCCCAGGGAGGTTCTAGGAAGAAAATTGCAACAGAAGAATCTCACGAGGAGACCGACCTATGCTCAAAGATGAATTAGCAGCCAAGTGTTTGATTGGTAGTACAGGAAATGCACATGGCCAATGGGCCTGAGTTTTGGCTGAGGATGATCATATACTAAGAAGAATGTCTTCGAAAATTTTCAGATCAAAAGGAGGATCCTAGGTGGTACTTGCTTTGCAAAGTACCACACTGGACAGAAATATGAATGTTGAAGCTGGGCTCAAAATAATGAATGGATTGAGCTGAAATTTGGTGGAGGATGGTTATTTGGGCATTGGAAAGCACTGTAGAAAATTCATTCCATTTGGACATGCCAAAGTGGTACTTCCTTCACAATGCTCTTCTATGGACAGAAACTTGGGAAAACTAGTGAGAGAAATTGGATGAATGAAATGAGCTCAAATTTGGTTTAGGTAAGTTACATAGGTATGGTCATGCCTTGGTAGATTTTCATATCATTTGGGTAAGCCTAGCTAGTACTTACTTCACAAAGCTTCCCTTGAGGTAGAAACTTTGGAAATTTCATGAGAAAGATTTACTAGGAAAATGGAGCTGAATATTATCATGTGGCAATTATTTGGGTATGGAAGAGTGCCCAAAGAGTTTGAGGGTAATAGGAGGGGTCTAGATAACACTTACTTTGCAACGTGCCAATCTGGCCATAAAATATAAAATGAACCTGGGCTCACATAGATGATTTGACTGAGCTACAATTTGGAGGAGGGTGATAATTTGGGCATATGAAGAAACTGTATAAATTTAATGTCATTTGGATATATAAAAAAGGTACTTCCTTCACAATGCTTCTAGGTGGACAAAAACTTTGGAAATTTGCCGAGCAAGATTTGCCAGGCAAATGGAGCTGAATTTTGTCATGCGGCAATGATTTGGATAGAAAAGAGTGCCCAAAAATTCCTAGGGCAATCAAGAATATATAAATAGCACTTCCTTCATAAAGTGATGCTGTGAACAGAATAGGAAAATGAATATTCTTGAATTATTTTTGAACTAGGAAAGGAAGTATTTTTACATATTTGACGAAGATATGACCCAAAGAATTTAT
>NW_024115716.1:0-9553 GCF_003073215.2 Triticum urartu
TAAGATGCAATAATAAAAGTAAGAAAATAATACAAGTATCTATGTAAACATACAAGTAAGAATATTTTTTCTTTCAGAAAGAAGATAAGAACAAGAGGCTCACCACGGTGGTGCCGGCGATGAGTTCGGCGCGGGTGATCTACGGCGGTGAAGACGGGGACGGGGCGTGACGGACCGCTAAACCTAGACAAATATTATGGAAAATGGAGCTTGGAGGTCGAGCTTGGAGAGGAGAAAGCTTAAGTAGTGTGGCTCGGGCATTCCATCAAACACCTTGTGTGCATAGGAGGTGAGCTAGAGCACCACCAAGCCCTCTCCCCCTCGGCCAGAGAAAAACAGAGCACTGGGGTGCTCTGCTCGCGAGCGAGGGGTATATATAGGCACCTCATTGGTCCCGGTTGGTGACATGAGCCGAGACTAAAGGGGAGCCTTTGGTCCCGGTTCAAGCCACCAACCGGGACCAATTCCATATGAACCGGGACCAATGGCCCACGTGGCCCGGCCGGCCCCCTGGGCTCATGAACCGGGACCAGTGCCCACATTGGTCCCGATTCTGGACTGAACCGGGACTAATGGGCTGACCCGGCCTGGACCAAAGCCCTGTTTTCTACTAGTGACACAGTCCAAAACTAAGTCCAACTGTAACCTACCTTGTACAATAATATTTGACACAACTCTAACAAGAAGGAGAAGGTGAAGCTGCACCAAAAGTCCTACTGCTGCCTGGACTACGCGCAGGCATGCGACGCCGTCAGGTACCGGATACACCGCATGAGGAAGAAGATTAGGGACGAACTCACAGCGGACAGCAGGGCCACGATCCAGCAGTACCTATGCCCAGACTGCGGGACAAAGTACTCCGCATTGGACGCCCTGAGACTGTTAGGTCACAGGCAGGAAACTCACGCGATCACGGTGGCGGCGAGAGACGCACGCAGCAGAACGACACAAGGAAGGAGATGATTTTTACGCCGCGTAACTTCCTCGGCTTTTCCTTCTCTTTCCTTTATTCAACGAGAATCAAGATCCTAAAGTTACGCCACAACTCCAGATGAATCGTCAAACCACACACGATCCGGCTAAACCTAGACTCTCGGGTCAGCCCATAACTAAAGCATGCAGCACGTTACATGTGCCGTGCCAACTACCTGCAACTTAACACAAAAATAGAAAAAAAACACACCTCAACGTGAACAAGCACGTTTCAGGCTACAAGTTGAAAACACATGCACGTACACAGTACCCTACAGAACTAGTGCATCGAGCTAAGGACTAATGAAATATTTGAATTAAGCAATGTAACAAGATTAGCACCAACGGAGACTCATCGCCAACGACTACGAGTGCTTCCGCTGCGAGCACTGCAGCAGCGAACTGGTGGTAGAAAACGCTGCCACGATCGCGACTGACGAAGCCGATGGCGATGATGGTAACGGCGCACGGAAGCGTAGGCGGATTGAGAAGTTGCAGGACATGCAGCGGAGGATGGACGAGCAGCTAGAGCCACTTCAGGCGCAGATCCGGAGGGTGCAGGGCCTGGCCGCTCCAGAGTTCATGAGCCTATGGTCATGGCACAAAGCAAATAATATTGTTGATGCAGCAGCCGCAGTTCCGTGTCGCCCAGCAGAGACAGAGCTTGAAGTTGGAATATTATTGCATGGTGCTGACCAGTCTGGCATGGGTGGTGGCTCAGGGTCAAAAGTCTTTCCTCCGTGGATGGAAACAGAAAGCATGGAATTTACAGAACAGACCGGTATAAAAGCAGAAGCGGATGAAAACAAGGATGATAAAATGGTGATGAACTCAAATGAAGAAGAAGAGAAGCGTATATTGAAGCAGGAATACGCCAAGGCATTTTATGAAGGCCTTTGGGAACATCAGATGGACACAAACATCAAACGTGAGGATGAAGAAGCTGCGATTGAGTGGGAAGATGGCTAAAGCGCACTCTCAACATCACAAACAAAATTTCTGCTTCGGTGCCACCTACTTTTATCTGTAGTCGATAAATTTAAACGTCAAATTTTTTTTCAACAATCAAAAAAGGAATTTCTGCCATGCATGGTGATAAAAAATAACACTTGTACAGAGAGTGTTCAAAACCTGGTTATATCAGACCGCCTTTTTTCAAACATGTGAATCAAATTTCTAGAATTTTTTTCCATATTTACCTGTATTACATTGAAAATTGCCATTGTGTACTTTGTGGTTCGTTGTTTACTAGGCTACCAAGGAATTTGTTGGTTAATGCTCGAGTCTCTTGCAGCCATTTGCACCGTTCCCGGCTCCTTAGTGATGGCGTGAGAAGTGGATCATCCAAAAAGAAATTACATATTAATATTATGCAAATGGTGTACAATGGTAGACTAGGGTGTTAGGGTAGAAAGGAAAGGCATGAAAATTCTTCAAAACTACTAACTAGTCCTACACAATGAAAACTACAGGTCATTAATTAAGAACAGAGGACTATGATTGCTCTCAGCTCTCATATCAGCATGCTTCGGGTCATCAAAGAGTAATGGTGCATGGAGATGCACTGCCTATAAGTCCATTACCTCAATGCTGATCTTTTCCTAATGCCTCCCAAATCTAACATATTTGCGATAGTGTGCATGCATAGCACAACGTGTGTTTTGTATTTACTAAGAACACTACAAAAAAATAATGAGGTGGATTGTCTCAAGTACTATCCATCGGGGCTGCTCAGTTGAGATAACTTGACTTTCTTTGATAGTTTCTTATATGGCAACTCATGGACATGGTGGATGGTATGTGGGTATAGCCCTAAAGATGACGTATTGACTTGCTACATGTTTTGTTACATAACCAATATGAAGCTTGGTGACATGGGTTATACATCCACTCCTCCAACCAAGTGGATGTATTTGGCACGATATAAAGATCAAAGATAAAATATATGAGCAGGTGACTTCATTTGGCCAGAACAGGCCATGTCAAGATCTCTCACAACTTAACATAATATATACCTCTTGTTGTCTACAGAATATAATATATTAAGAAAAGCTAAAGACTCTAATACAATAAGGTCCACCTGATCGATGGTCTGAAGATGTTTTGGTGCTTAGTAGGTTATTGAGGAACTAGCTTAGTGACCCACGCATTTGCACAGCTAAATTCTTATAACAGTACTAATATTGTTCTAAATTTAAGATGTTCATTTGTAGGTTTAGATCTATATAAAATTATGGCTCAAGACTATACAGAAAATTGCCTGGGAAGAATATTATTATACTGAAATCAATAATATCTATTTATAGCTAATGTTCGAAATTATGAAACATCAGGTAAATATTTGTGTCCCCTTTCTTCTCGGACCACAACATTAGCGATATTTGTATTTACTTTAGTGCAATGTTTTCATCTAGATAAATGTCCCATACATTCTCATCTAATCTAGTAGTAACATTTTGCTGCTAGCATTGTGACCTGCAGTTTTTTGTCTTGAGATGTAATATTATTTTAGGTTGTTTCCTAGATAGAATAAATCATGTTGTTTCATCTTGCATTGCATGTGTTAACAACTTAAAAAGGATCCATCTAGAAATAATGTAAATATTTTGGCTCATACTTGCACTGAAACCTGGAGATCTCTTTGTATACCCACCTCCTAGTTGGTTGTAATACCAGCATATATTGTTCGTTGGTACATGTCAGCCTGCCAATACTTTCTTGGCAGCTCATCTTACAGTCATAGTCTATTTTGCATGATCATCAATCTAAGCCATTACATTATATTTAGAGCTCTTTTACGGTACCCTGGTACTCCCAAACGACACCCAGGAGTACCGTGCAGATCTGGCTGTCCGCATGGAGGGGCAAGGAAGTCATTTCCCAAACTGCAGTCCGCACGCACAGACAGTCCAAAGCGCATCACGGGCGATTCTGAAGAAAAAAAAATAGAACACTCGATCTAAATCCCATTTCGTTTCTGTGGTGGCGGCGTGACCCTCGCGATAAGGCCGTGCGGCGCCCCCGACATCCCCGAGCGCCGCCGTCCGACACCACCGGCCCTGCTGCAAAGTATGAACGAATTCGGACACCAAACGCACGTTACGTCACGACCGGCCAGTATATTAGGGGTTTTCATCGGGAAGATTATAGAAAATGCATCGAATGTCAGATATCACCGAAACTTGGCATGCCTGCTTGCCATGACAACTCCAGTGTCTGGAAAAAATTTGGGTCAGGTTGATGGATGTGGGCAATAGTGCTTCTAGAATTGCCTTTACCGGCCTACCCGAACAGTCCCAGTTGAACATGGTGTACTTGCTGGCATGCATGAAACAAAACGCAATTTTGGCAGCGGGTGGGCATGCACGTCGTAGGGCCTGCTGCAAAATATGAATGAATTCGGACACCAAACGCACGTTGCGTCACGACCGGCCAGTATTTTAGGGGTTTTTCATCGGGAAAATCCTACAAAATGCATAGAATGTCAGATATCACCGAAACTTGGCGTGCCTGCTTGCCATGATGACTCCAGTGTCTGGAAATTTTTTGGGTCAGGTTGATGGATGTGTGAAAAAATTTAGGTCATGTTGATGGATCCCATTTTTATTAATTCTGTGTTCTTTGTATTGTCGTGCCATGCTGAATACATCCAAAGTTGTACTAAAAAAAAATCCATCCAAAGTTTACAAGAAGATATATATGGTTGCAGATTGCGTTCTAAAAAAAACATCTATATATACACACGCCCATAGAAAACCCTTGCGCTCGTATTCATCCGCCGCCGCCGTTGCCGTCGTGTTACATCGCTTTGATGGCAGAAGAACCATGCTATTTCCCTATGTCAAGAAAAGCTTCGATGGCATCGGCACAACCTAAAGCATCGCCAGCTTCGCCATATCCTGAAGGAAGAAGCAAGGTTCAGGTTACGCAAACATCATCACACAAACTTTTCCATAGGACGTGTGCATCTCGGTATTGCATAGGGAATAGCACAAGGGTACATTACGGACCTAGAATCTTTTTTTTGTTTCAGATAATTGTTTGGAAAACTCTACTTAATTTATGCTATCTTAAAGAGATGAGTATCCCTAGTTATCTATTACCAAGTTTCAATCTCTTAGATATATTTCTCAAGTTAGATTATTTCCTACTGTTTGTTAGTTTGGCTTAGGCCCCAAGTTCGGTAGATCTATCATGTATAGAGAAGAATCTGGCTTCTTTTTGCCTCCAATAATCGTCATCAACCAAAACTTTGTTAGGCCTAGTAGGGTGGAATACAAACATAGATTTGACTCCTTTTTTTTATTTTTCCCATATGAATGACATGTACCTATGTTGTTGTGCCTTTCATCAGCAAGCATCACCGGCCACAAATTCTTCCAGTAAGAAAAGTGGGATTACAGGTTCACAGACTCCTACCACACCCAAGCTGCAGAAAGCACAAGTATGTACTAATATATGCTGAAAAATAAAATGTAGAACGATACGGAATTTCTATTTTTTGTCATCTTCTAATGTTAGGATGCATCACCCGCCATGGCTTCTGTAAATAAACCTTCTATAAACAAAGCGACAACGACTAGAGAGAAGAAGGTATGCATTTTTTTAATTGGAACAACACACATAATAATAACTTGACAGTACAAAGCCTCTCTTGATCTTTCATCAATTTATCTACTTAGTATGATATTTACGTACAGGAAACAGTGGCCTGCTGTCAAGGTGCTATTTATGACCTTCTTTGGATTGTTTGCGATGATAATCAGAGGAAAAAGGTTACAGAATCTAGTCTGCAGGGGTTACTACACCTACGTGATATTCAAATTCGTCGCCAAACAGTAAAAAAACTAGCTGATACTTTCATCCGGAAGTTGAGGCATTTATTGTGAACAACAAACAGTTAAAGATACATCTGGAAGATGTAGTTAATATCATGGATCTGCCTTCGGCAAGGGGGATCCCTGATATTAAACTTAGGTATGCAGACAAGAAGCTTGAGTTCGAAAAAAAACAGAAACAAGCCCAACTGTTCAGATTATACGTAGACCCAAAAGAGCAAGCAATCACCTACAAGGGCCTAGTGCAACAAATAAGAGAAAGCAAAGGATCTACGGACGAACACTTCTTGAGGAGAATTGCTTTGTGTGTAATTTGTCGACTGCTATGTCCAAGTACAAAGTCACAAGTCAGTTCAGAATATTTGAACCTTATGTTGGACGATGGTGATGTACATAAGATAAATTGGGCAACCCTGACACTTGATCACCTGATTGCGAGCTTGAAGCAGTACAAGAACAATAAGCAAACAAATCTTGCTGGCAACCTCGCTCTCTTACAGGTAATACGTAATGACTATTTATTTCCACGTAACAATGTACTTGAGCTATGGTTTTGCGTCTCATTTATTTTCACTATGTTGCAATGCAGGTGTGGTACTGTGAGAAATTTTATGTGAACAAAGTTAAGCACAATATAGATATAAATTACTCTCCTCAACAGAAGCCTTTGATACAATCATGAGACAAGGAGAAGGTGGCAAAGAGGGAACATGCCAACTTTGCCGAGGGAGATGTAAGTAAAGGATTGTGTACATGATCGTGCCACATAATTGAGTTTTACTTTCTTTACTATCATGTACTAACTATTCATCTCATATTATTCAAAATAGATTATTGAGCACCTCATGAGTGACGTGGAGTACGTTCTACACAGACCAGTGTATGCTAGCAATGAAGTACGCGCAATCAGAACCATATTTACTGCATTTCATACTACAAAACATATTCTAACTATATTCATCCTTCTATATGCAGGGCCGAACGTTGCAACAAGTTCATAGAACTGTGCAAGTAATAGAGAATAAAGTCATGGAGAAAGAGTACACAGACGAATACAAGTACTTCAAGCCACTTGTTGATGGTCTGGCTGACATTGAACACAACACAAGCCTGACCAACAGAACCCTGCTTCGTGTTGTCAAGTGTTTGGAGGTAAAGTCTTATTCACTAATGCACAATTTTATGTTGCCAAATGATGTGTGATAGCAAGCACCACTTATTTCCCATGCAGGCTAATAAGTTTGTTCTTCCTGACATATCAGATGAAGAAATTGAGGTAATTTAAAAGATAGTTTACTTATCTGTTTGTGTGTCTTACTGCCTGTTAAACTCCCATTCTCCTTTATGTACAAGCCTTTTTGTAAGAAGGGTGACAAGTGCACATGGCACAAGGGACAACACAAAAGACAAGAGGAAGGAGAATCTGAACATGATGAAGAGCAAAGAGAATCTCGTGAACATGACAGCGAGACACCTGCCAAGCGGCAGCAAGGGCTTTCAGGCACTAATATAGGTGATGAGGGTGACACAAACAGTAATGCCAAAGGGACGGTGCGTCGGTCAAACAGGAAATCAAAAACCAATAAAGAAGACGAGTATTCATACTATGACCATGAAAAGAGGCAACTTCGTGGTATGTCGCACACATCGTTGCCTGTCATGTAGTTGTATACCATTGTGCTTTCTTTATAACATAGATAAATCCACCTACTAATTGCAGGTTTGAAAGAAACACTACAATGGGTAAACAGACAAGATGATACAGCGCCTTTGGCCCAAATTGGTGATATAACACTAAACAAATCATCCCTGCATTCCCTAACAGCCAATAAGTTGCCGGACAACAATGCCAGATATGTGGATTGCTTGGTAAGTATTTCATGCTTCACTTATTACATCTGCACTGGGATATGCACTAATCAGTGCTCACTTGCAATACTAGGCCATTGATGCTGGCATATATATCAATCGCCCACCAGAGGGAGAGTTTGACATAAGAGATGGCAAAAAAATCTTTGTCAAGAGCATAATTAATGTGCAAAAGCTCGTTGCAGATATAGAAAATCACACTATAGCGAGGAGTTCAAAAATTGACAAGTCTCGCTCAATTGCAAGGATCATTGCATATCTTGATCATGACATGGTACAACACAATAACTACCTGCTGAATTTTATTTACGAATTGTTTGGTCCTTGCTCTAACATATATGTTTATGCAGATTTTTTTTACCCTTGAACGCTGGACTACACTGGTATCTGGCAGCCCTAGATGCGCCTAAAAGAGAAGTTCAGATTCTCAATTCAGCCCCTGGTGTTGGTCCAATGGACGAACTGGATCATGCGGTGAGAATATCCTTTTGTGCTCCTAGTACTACTACAACTTGTAGGTTATATGCATTACTGACTACCAACAAACACTCTTCAGTTGGAAGCGATAACGGCGTGGTTCCAGCAGGCTGAAGAAAGAATTAAACAACTTCCAAACCCAACAAACTGGCCAGACTTCAACGTGGCCACGTGGGACAAGAAGACAATCAAAGGGCTGCCAACCCAGAAAGACGGGTACACACGTTCATCACTATGTTCTTAATTTGTAAACTCGACCAAGGCAATTCAATCCTAATTCATACTTGCAGGAGCTCTTGTGGACTCTACCTTCTCAAGTACATAATGCTTTGGACGGGATCCAAACTATCCAAAACATTTTCAAAGGTGCGCATATTTAGACTATTTCATGGGTGCACTGTACATTACTTCCTTGGTTAAGGAATTACTTTAGATACAGATGGCGTACATCCCAGGATTATCTTTGACTGTTCACCATTTGTATGCAGAAAGATATAGATATGTACAGGAGACAACTTGCACATGACATACTCAACAGTGACAGAAATTTACTCCGGAAAAACCAGCAGCCAGACCAGAGAAAGGCAATTCCTGGCGAATGAAGTTTCTACCAAAAAAAGAAAGAGGTCCAGGACGAGCACCAGCAGTAGAACTACACAATAGATATGGCTTTCGCATAGACATTCGTCTTAAATCAAACGTTTTCCCCATTTGCTCAATAATTCGGTTTGTAAGCAATAATTTGATGTTATTTACCCGACACTTGGTGTGCGACAATTTGCTCAATAATTCAGTTTGTAAGCAACAATTTGATACTATTTATCCGACACTTAGTGTGCCACTTAATTATTTGTATACATAGGTCTCTTTACGTTAACACGGTATCTTGTATTACTACTCATGTTTGGTCACTGACCAAATATGCTACCCGCATATCCAATACGTCAAGAAATGAAGGATTGTTTTCTGGCCTTGCAGTGAGCTACTAAATAATGGAGAAAACATATTTTCAAACATTGCAAGTTCTTACTTGTTAGAGACACTGAGCTACAAAAAAATGGACAAAACATGGTATCTATCATGTACTCAACATCATAATCTATTGTCTGATTTCATCCATAACCAATACAGAGAAAAGCTAAAGCAATTACCAAAGATAATGAGAAGGGCTGGGTGATCTTACGAAAAAGCCATCATATTGACAGAAAAATCCCCTTTCTACATGCTCCGGCGCCCCTAGATGGAGCAGCTGCTGGACGAACGGAGGTTGAGGGGTGGAGCCAACTCCGGCGCAACTAGATGGAGCAGCTGCACGACGAGCGGAGGTTGAGGGGTGGAGCCAACTCCGGCGCACGGTAGCCGGTCGGCGCAGCCACGTGGTTGAGGGGGAGGGAAGC
>NW_024115717.1:0-5621 GCF_003073215.2 Triticum urartu
TTCCCTGCGGCTCGTGCTTTTACTCATACAAAAATAAAATCATGGCCTACTCGCGGTGCGACTGAGAGAAATTGAAGGTGGAGTTTGCTCTGGGTTTGGTGGTGCAGCTTCGCGCCTGAATTGATCATGTCAGATGAAACAGGCTCGGGGGACCTGTGCTGTGAGGCGTGAGTAGTTATGTCCCTATTTGCTTTGATTTTGGCCCAGGTAGACCTCTGTTATGGCAATGATGCCGCTTTATGGATGACAAAACAGAACATGATGTTCATAGTGACAAACTATCATGACCTTCACTCGCCGATGTTTAGGATTCAGGCGATGCACTGATGGCTCAAGGAGATTTCTTGTGGACAAACTGTCAATCACTGAATTACTCCCTCCGTTCCGAATTACTTGTCGCACGTATGGATGTATCTAGATGTATTTTAGTTTTAGATACATCCATTTCTGCGACGAGTAATTTGGAACAGAGGGAGTACTTGTCAAGACTCTTTGGTAGTTGGTTTAAGAACAACTGCTGGTTTCATATGAAGCCAGCTCCATGAGAATTTACCCATTTAAAGCTTCCCGGGCCAGTTTTTTTTTTCTTCAAAAAAGAGGCTACCCCGGTATCTGTATCTGCACTGACTGATGCACACAGCCATAGCTTCTAGACTAGTGAAGCTATGCTTTGCTTAGCTCCATCCTCTAGTACACCCGGATTCCAGCTTCTTTGTCGCTAGCTGAAAAAATGCTTACTGTTTGCTATACTTGAGTTTAATGTTTGGAGCATAGTTTGGTACACCTTTTCTAGTTTCTACTGAACCAAAAAACATTTTATTTGAAATCGTGGTTGCTATAATTGATGTTTGGGATTCAGATAATGCACTGGTGGCTCATGGTGAGTTTTTGTGGACAATCTGTCAGTCACTGTATTATTTGAATTTATGTCTGTCATATGACTTAGCTGAGTTCGAGTATGATATCTTCAAGTCATTAGTACCTTCCAATTAACATCCCATATTTGCACAGGGAAAGCGGATAACGCATCTCTGAGCGACGAGGAGTTGAAGAAGCGCCTCACGAAAGAACAGTATTACGTCACTCGGCAGAAGGGAACTGAGAGGGCATTCACAGGGTAAGTTACCAAATTCTGACAATAATCTTCACTTGCGCACGATCTCCATTCACTGTTTCTAGTGCTACCACAACATAATAACATTATAATGTTGTTTGTTGTGTGACCAGGGAATACTGGAACACTAAAACCCCAGGCGTCTACCATTGCGTCTGCTGTGACACCCCTCTGTTTGAGTAAGCACTGTCACCTGAACCTCCAAAAGGGACAGCCGCGTCTTTCTTCACTTAAAAAGCGGAAGATATCCACCTTTGCACTTGAAACACTATCTGCTATTGCGCTCGTTGTTCTGCCCTGATGCTTGCCTGTGTTTTAGGTCATCTACCAAGTTTGATAGTGGCACTGGATGGCCGTCATATTACCAGCCGGTTGGCGACAATGTGAAAAGCAAGCTTGATATGTCGATCTTCTTCATGCCCCGGACCGAGTCCCTGTGCGCCGTCTGCGACGCTCATCTGGGCCACGTTTTTGACGACGGGCCACCGCCGACGGGGAAGAGATACTGCATCAACAGGTATGTATGCTTGAAACCTTCCTTCGACCATCTTCGCAACATTTTGCCCTTGTTGGCAGGTTGCATGGATGAGGTCTCTTCTTTTCACTCATTCATCCTCTCTGCCCTGCAGTGCGTCTCTGAAGTTTAAGCCCCAGTAGTCCCTGGAAGAAGAATCAAGATGCAAGCACTAGCGTGTTCCATGTGAGCTTTGGTTGTGGTATGAACTATTTCCAGTGTAGTAGCCTAGTCTGTGCAGACCCGTTGTGCACATGTAAATTGATAATTTTCAGGTTTGTAAAGCCATTTGTCTGAAGCATCTGCCTGTTCCTCCATGAGCAGTGTCGCTGGCCCTTTCGAGTGTCAGGGGTTCCTGTAACTGTGGGGCAGTTGGTCACTGCTTGCAACGCTTTAAACATCATGATATCAGACACGAAATTGGGCTGCATCTGAGGCGGTAGGATAGATGGAATTAATCAGCATACCTGACGTACGAAGGAGTAGTATCTCACGTGGGGTTGGGTCGCGTCGCGTGTACCAGGAGATGGGCGTTGAGCTGGCGAGCCATGCTCATCATAATGCATCAAAAGTTACAAACATAATGATTAATGAACCATACATTCCGATCTCATTAGGATTCAGATAATCTTACGCTTGCGAAAGCGGCAGCAGAGAGATTGCCCAGAATAAACCAAATTAGAAGCCATATTGCAGATTTTTGTGCCATGACTGCAGGTCTATCACATATTCAGAAATCAAGACGTTGAAGCAAGCCCATGATTCTGCAAAAGTAGCACTCACGCAGGAGTCTGTAACTCATCCTAATGATAGGTACAGGTACAGCAATCCTGATCATACTGTAGAACATTGTCCCCTGTTACAAGCCTCGGTTCATAATCACCTGCACTGATTTTACTCGATGTAAACTGCTTTTAAGATGAATGAAAGCTGCGCCTCTGAGTACCTTTCTTTGTTCAAAAAAAAAAAAAACTACTCCGAAGGCTCTGGAGTGATCAGCTCGGAGCATCGGACGGTACTAAGGGCCTCTTTGATTCGTAGGATTGCAAAAACGCAGGAATAGGAAAAACATAGGATTGAAATGGCATGTCCATTGGATCCCTATAGGATTTGAATTTGTTTGATTGTGTCACGGGAAAAGCAAAGGATTTCTTTCAAGAGGTTGGAGTGGATGTTAGAATTCCTGTGAAATGTAGTATAAATAAATCCTTAGAAAAAAAATCCTACAAGATTCAATCCTACGAATCAAACGACCAACGTAGGAAAAATTCCTAAGGATTTCAATCCTTCAAAAATTCTATGAAGATCCTTTTAATCAAAGAGACCCTAAAGGTGGCAACTTTCAAAAAACTCGAATGGTACGACCGGATAGCATTCGGAGGCTCCGAGTGGACTACCTCAGTAGCGGCATACTCTTTGTTACCACTTCGAATTTTGAGTGGGATGCTTCCGAAACTTTCAGTAGGGCAATAGAAGGTTTGTCAAGTGCCTCGGTGGGTCCGAGTGGAATGGTTGGCACCTCCGATAACTATATCTGGAGGAACAATGTGGCGGTTTTGACCAAAGAGCTCGATGTTTTTGACTGAAGAGCTCGGCGGTTTTGAACTAAGAACATGAAAGTGTAGATAGATATAGTGGAGAAATGGAAGTATTATGAAGGCATATTGGGTTTGATCTTTGAGCACAAAGAGAGAGAAAAACAACTTAGCAAACCCCGTTCCCTTTTGATTGTATCGGCACATTTATGGACTCAATGTGATCTTGGATCACCAAAATGAAACAGTAGATCCTTGACTTGGCCAACACTTTGTATCCATGAGAATTTGTGGGGGTCACCTTTCACCTCTTTTGTTGCAACCAAAGAGAACTTTTCTGAGATAAGCTAATTTAAACATTAGTCCCTTGAGATATGTTGACAATAATTATCAATATCCACCAAGGGGATTACATGCACTCTCATCCGGTCCAAGGGCACACGGATCTAGGGTTTCCCCTTGAGCAATAGGGGTTGAGAGGAGAAAATCGTATCTCTCACACCTTCAACAGGGCAACAATGCCTGTAGGCATTGTCATCAACGGTTTTTGCCTGTGATATCCAAGTTATCAACCTACTGACACACCAGGTGACTAGGGCCATTGTTGGCGACACCCTCCTCGTGCTGAAAAGGCCCGGGAAACAAAGAAGGAGGGGACAAAGGAATCCTTGACGATGCCTTCAAAGAGGGAGATGACACCCATGAACGTTGCCGCCATCGTGACCACCCACAAACCAGAGATTTCTTCCAGAACCCTATCCCCACCGTGGGCCGCCCCAAATCACCCTGATATGAGCCAGGAACAACCAAGACCTAGATCCGGAGGAGTTGAACAGTTGGGCGTGGCGGCGGCCTTTAGATTTGGCACCGGAGCACCCCTTGCCACCCGTCTCCCGAGCGGAATGGCCAACATCTGCATGCGCCCTCACTGGTAGGTATCACTGTTGGTCATAGTTGAGCCCGCCGCTTTAGTTCCTAGAGTCCACCGCGAAGGGCATGACCCGCGGAGCGATGGCATTGCCGTCATCACCTTCATCAACCGGTGCCAAGGCTTTGCCCGACCATAGCCTCTAGCAGGGCCGAGGGAGCGGACTATCACATAATCGGTCCTACTAATTTTTGGTACTATGGTGAATTATGCAAAATAGTTGGAGTCTGACACAACTGATTTCAGGGCCTTTTTGATTCAAAGGATTCTAAGAACGAGGGAATAGGAAAAACATAGAATTAGATTGTCAATGCTCGTCTCAAATCCTAGAGTTTTGGTCCGTTCGATTGTGTCATAGGGAAAACAATTGATTTTTTTTTAAAGAAGCTTGAGTGGATGCTAGAAATCATACGAGAAGTAGTAGTACAAAAAAATCTTTAGAAAAAACTCTAATAAGATTCAGTACTATGAATCAAACAACCAGCATAAGCAAAATTTCTCTGAAATCCAATCCTCTAGAATTCCTATGCAAATCCTGAAGCCCTCAATTAGTTTCCATGATGGTAAATTTGCGTGGAACTCTCGTGCAAAACAGCTGGAGCTCCCGTGGCGGCAGCCTGCATTGCAGATTTGCAGGTGGGCGGCAGTAGACCACGCTGCGTGCTGGCGGCCTGGTAGGCGCTGCCATCCATCCCGTCCATCACGCTGCCACGCCAAGACTTTTCGCGTACATTACAGACTCCACGTTAAATGCTGGCAGCTCTTAATTTGGCGGAGCCACCGTTGCACCAACCTTCATCTTCCTCAGCTCAGGCAGCACAGCAAAGCACCAGACCAACAAGACAGCGTGCATCTTTAAAAAAGAAGAAAAGGAAAAGGCAGACAGCGTACGGTTGGATACGCTATGCTTTAAGGTTTGATTTGATCGATCAATTCGGACGACTGGTTAAGCTGCCCGAGCGCCCCCTCTATCTAGACTCTAGAACAAGTCGTCACGGTGCAATTAGGTCAACTCCAAACGCACGGACCTAAATGGTGCGGTGTCCGTTCGAGGATAAACAAACACAAAACACGTCGAACAAACATTTGTTTTTTGTCCGCCGCCGACGCATTTCCGGTCCAAATTTAGGCCGCGTTTGCGTCGAAACGGACAATGCGCGGACGGACGGGACGCACATCCTTGTCCTCCCCTGGCCCGTTCGTCGGGGACACAACGCGCTCACTTTCCCTTCCTTTTTCAAAAAACCTCCCAACCCCTTCCCTCCCTCCTCCATGGTCGGCGACCCAGCCACCATCGCGCGCCCCACGGCAGAGAAGAAGGGCCCGAAGAAGCCGTGGTCGGTGGTCACGCCGGTGGAGCTCGTGCGGCTCAACCATGAATCGGCAAGGAGGAGGGCCCGACGAACCATTGCGGCGGAGGCTCCTCCATAGCAGCAAAGCCAGCCGATTTTCATCCGCCAAGGTACCATGCTCCGACCTGGTTCTCCAAGTCGCCGGACGACGGCGTGATCGCGCCGGCCACACCCGACG
>NW_024115718.1:0-23097 GCF_003073215.2 Triticum urartu
TCAGAGCCCCCCGTGCGGGCACGGACTCGACGCGGAGGCGGTCTGATATGGCCGGGGCTGGCTGCGGGATGCTGTACGCTCTGCCGTCGGAGAGGCTCAAGAACCGCGCCCCCTCCGAGGACGTGCCACCACCGCGCCTCCGGCGCACGGTCGGGTCGAAGGGGAGCATGAGCCACGGGGACGGCACATGCACGGCACGGGGCTGCACGGCGCTGGCGGCCGACCACCACGCAGTGCACGCGGCGGGGAAGCGGAATCGGTCCGGCACGGGGAGGCGGGCGAGGACGGACTCGAGGAGGTTGCCCGGTAGGTCCGACCACGAGCAGCCCGTCCCCGTCCCGATGGTGCCGACGAGCTCGCTCATGACCGCCATTGGCACAGCACGCAACGCACAGCACAGAATCGCAGCTTGATCACACGAGGAGAGGAAGAGGAGGGAGCAGGTGAGTTGGGTTCTTGGGATCGTGACTCGTGAGAAGCAACTTATTAACGCGCCATTCCTCGGAATCCTCGGCGTCGTCGTCGTGGCGTGCCCCATACTACTCCCATGTGTTTCCTCTTCCCTCGCATGCCGCGGGCGGAAGCGGCCGGGGTCAGGTCAGAAACTAGCGGTGGTGGCAGTACAGCGGCTCTGACCGGTTTGACGGCAGTCTCGGGGGAGAACGGCGACGGGAATATACGTTCGGCCGGTCGGCCGCGACGGCGGAGACACGGTGGGCGCTAGTGGTAAGGTCTCGCCGGGTTGGTCAGAAATTAGAATACTGTTGTTGCGGGAGACTGTTTTTTCTTTTCTTTTTACAAGCACAAGCACGGTCCTTTTTTGAGTTTGTTTTTCAAACACGGTTGATGTACGTGTGAATAGTGATGGGAAAGATCCTCCATCCCCTTTCCCTCCCAGGTCGCTTGTGCGGGCGGCTCCGAAGGAGAAACCCTAGCCGCCCCGAGCACCCCTCCTCCCCCTAATCCCTGACCACCGTCGGCGCCGGCGGTGGTGGCATGCCCTGACGGGATTTCTTCGCGCGGGGGAGTCTCGTCAAGTGGGCGGCGCGGTGGTCGTCTCTGGTGTGGTGGCGCATGACGGAGAGTGCGAGGATAGACGGAGCACGGTCGTGAGGCAACGGGAGGCTGTCTTCTCGGGGCGCCGGCGCGGGAGTCAGAGGTAGCGCCGCGGGGGGACCTTGGTGACGGCGGATCTTGGCCAGGAGGTATGGCGGCCGAGAGTCGTTGCGGAGGCCGAGGAGCGCGATGCGCTTCCAATTGATGTGCTCTTGTTTTCTGTTTATCTTTCCCTTTCCCTAATAATAAATGAGCTATTGTTTCTGGTCGTCTGTCATGAAGATTTCCCCCGAAGTTGTTATTAATTGGATGAAAACAACGAGATTTTTAGATTAAATTGTATTTCAATGAGGATTTAAATAGTGCGGAGCAAATAGAATTACATATGCCTATCCTATTTGACAACGAAGAAAAATAAAACTGGCAGACAGCCTATATTTGAACAAACAATAAACCATCAAAGTAAAACCAATTCAAGATATTCATGGATACAAACACAGATGAAACAGAGGCTCCACATTTAGTATGGCTTAGTAGTTGTTTCTCTACATACCAATGAGAACTTTCAGAGAGATGTGAAAACAACATCAAATAACATTTTTTTATTCGACCACGAGCTTATTAAGCAAGCTCACCTTCAAGACATCAGCACTGGCATATAACAAAGATGGAACAAAGGAATTACATGTAAGAACAAAAGAAGCAAAACTCAAAATTAGCAGCATGTTGACTGTGAATTGCAGTGAGAAGACCACCAGCATTATACAGAGCTAGCATGGTAATAATGCCTCATGGGATCAGATAATTAATGATTGGCAGCAAAAGAACCTAGTGCTACTTTATAGGGAAATCCCTATCATTACTAGGATCTTTATTACATACTACTCAAAATACTTCATAGAGGGTAAACAATATTACATTACTTGTTCCTTTATATAGTAAATGTAGCTAGGCCATGGATGTTATTGAGGTGTGCATGTATGCATGCTGGCAACTCAACAGTTCAATTGCTTGTTCGTTTCAGGCATAGTTAAATTGCTTTTTTCAATTCCTTTATTTGTCCTTAGTTGATGAGATGCCCAAACAATGATGCCCGATGTTGGGTAGGAGTACTTGTATAACTATTAGTTGACATAATTAAAGGACTTACCATTTAATTATTCTGGTGAAGTGTGCCTGAAGTTTTGAAGTCTATTAACCAACTATTACTACATGAGGCTCACAATCTAGTTTATACGAGGCTAATGGTTGCATAGTTTTGCTTGTTGTAGTAGGTTTATATTAATACCTCTGTTGTTCATTATGCTCCCTAAGACTTTAATTGAGCTACAGAACGGCCAACTGTTTGCTTACTTATTCGCAATAAATAAGTTGGAAGTGCCTCAACTTGTCTTGCGCGGTTAGTTTAGTGCCTAAAGTTGCAAAATACATGAAACTAGTGCTTGAACTTGTATGACTATGCAAATACGGTGCCTCCATTCAAATCCAAACGTACGTCCAACCCGCGTGGCGTGCCAACATGCCGGTGGCCTACCCGGACGTGAGATTTTTTTTGTGAGAACACCCTCATAATTTATTTAATCATATATGTCCACCTGGCCATACTATGGTTAGTAGATATAGACTAGGTCAAACTTTATATATTGTGTTGCTATGCAAAATGTAATTTTGAGCACCGACACATTTGTGCTGTTTTTTAAGTCAAATAAACTGATTTTTACAGCTAAAAAACTTCTGACATTTTTTGTACATGCACACATAGAAGTTCAATATATTATTGTGATTTTTTTATCAAAATCTGTATTTTTTGTGAGAGATGCAAAATAATACATGAAAAAATTAGCTTATTTTTTGGTCTGATTTTTTTATTTTTTGCAGGGAATAATATAACAAAAATTTCAAACAAAACGTGAAAGTTGCTTAGAGCACATGCATATGTTTTTGTTCAATTTTTCTAAAATTTTATGAAACTTTTAAGTGCCAGTTCTTAAACTTTCAAGAAAAAACGTCTTCAGTGGCCACCATGCTCCAAAATTCCGCTTTGGTTGTTGTGTACCTCTCAAAGGTGCTTAGTTGCTATATATGGCACTCCTATGGGTCTACACAATTACTTGCCAAGTTCTTTATTTTTATTTTTCATATTATTTTTACCATTTCAAAAAAGAAATGTAAGGACAAAATAGAACTGCCATAAACTTCAAGAAAGTGTTAAAGCATTTGAGAAATGTTCAACATGTTTAAAAAAATTATAAAGCATTTTGAAAAATTATTGTCGTGCGTTAAATTTGTTTAAAACATGTATTTTTAAAAGTGTTCAACATGTGTGAAAAAGTTATTGTGTAAATTATCCTTACATTTATACAAACATGGTTGACATTTTTTATTCTTAAATTTAGACAATAATTTCAAATATATGTTGGAATATTTAAATCCACATAAATAAAGTTCATGTCTACCTCTTTGGAGTACACAATAATGAAAATGGAAAAAATTTAAAATATAAAATAATAGCATATTGATAATTATATTTTTCATATGGGAAAGTTTATGTGTTATGAAACTAAACATGAACTCGTAAAAAAATAAAAAGAAAATTGCATAGCTTTCTAGGTAGGAGTTCAATTCGAAGCATGGTCCGGCCAATTGGCCAGATCGTGCCGTTGTTAAACATGATGTGCTAGGTTCGATACCCCTCCATAGAGTTTTTTTCATGTTATTTCTCACTATCACACCGTGTATGTGATGGATTTTTTATTGATTAATCCCTCCGTTGGATCATGTCATATTATAGCTGTGTTGGTTCAGTTTTTTTTCACGATTTTTGAGAACTTTTGCACCGTTGAAACTCTTAACTAGTTCTGTGGCAAGCTATTGTAGAAAATCCTACTCATATATATATAGGGTCGCGCTATTTGTCATCCTGGATGAGGAATAATTATTCTTCACCCCCCCTCTATTTTACCATCAATGAACCATAATTTTACGTTTCGTAAGTTTTGTCTTATTTCCGACGCAAAAAAAGACCGTAAGAAAATCTATAATCGCCGTAAAAAATATTTTATGGTATGTAAAATTATAAACGTAAAAACATAGTCTAAAATACACATAAACTGCAGGTTTTCTTATCTTATGACCTATATTTTTATTTTTTATGTCAAATTTTACGTAGTGAATCAATAGAAATGTAACTATTTGAATTTCAAACGTAATTTAATTATAAAATGATCATAAGATTACCTGGGTGAAGAATAACTTACTCTACACCCTGGGTGATGAATAGTAACACTATATATATAGACTAGCACATATGCCTGTGTGTTGCAACGGTAGAGATATTCTTTTGAGAAGCAATGGGAGAGATAATTGATGTGTGCACTAAAAACGGTCTGCACAGTAGTGGGGCGACGGAGCGAGAAGTTGTGGTCTTCTCTCGGATCATGTTTGGCCCGTGAGATCTTGATAGTGGCGGGGTTAGTCAGCGTGTCGACGACCACCCAACTCGTGTCTTTTTTTCCTTTGGGTGCGCCCTCGTGTCGGGCTTGTGGCTCCCTCCTAATTTGGTGGTTGCGCGGCGACCTTCAGGGTACGATTGCTTCGCCACTCTCTCCTACTACGATGTAACTGGATGGATTACTAATTGCATTGCATAAATCAAGTTTCATTAGCATAATCATGCATAACCAGACATTCCCTTCTTTATCAAGGTTTATTCTCTTTAACGTGCCTACTGTTCTTTTTATTAGAGCCAATTTAGCATATTCTTTTTTATTGGCTTGTGCCCACAATTTCTTTCAATTATAGCCAAAAAGCATACTCTTTTATCGTCAAATAGCGCATGCGACGCGCAATAGTTCGCCTCTAGGCCAGCCCACTGGCAGGCACCAAAAGGACATGTGTTTGTAAGGCACGAGTATAAATCCAGAAAACCGACAAGTTGAAGGATCGAACTCACGACCTAAACACTCGACCACTGGGTGTTGGCCAATCGAATAAACGGGTCCTGCTTACCAATGACCAGCATGAACATTTAAGAACATACTGCATCACCATATTCAAAAAAAAATTCTGAAATTTTACAAAAATAAATTAATATTTATGAATTGAAAAATATTTAAAAACATGAAAAAAAATTTAAATACCGAAAAGGTTTTCAAAAATTCCGTTCACTTTGGAAAAAGATGAACAACATTTGAAATAGGGAGATTTTTTTCAAAATTCATCAACATTTATTAAAAACATAGACCTTTGAAAAAGAACCAACTTTTTTTGAATTTGGGAACAATTTTTTTAAAACAGGAACATGTTTTATACATTTATAATAATTTTTAATAAGTATTTATTTTAACCACGGTCATTAGTATGAATTTGTGAATATTTCACTAAATAAGCATATTTATGGAATCTGGAAAATATTTTAAAATCTAATTTTATTTTGAAAATCCCAATTTGTTTTGGAGAACACACATTTTTTAGAAGAAAATGGAACATTTTCTTAAATGCAATGTAGGGAAAAGGAGAAAAAGAAGTAGAGAAAGGAACAACAAATAAAATAGAAAAAAAATAGAAAAAAAGAAACTGGGCTGGCAACATTATTGCGCCTGTGCTAAGGTCAGGCTATTTGTTGCCATGTGCGGTAAATATGGTTTTCGCAGCTGTGTGCGCGGGGAAATAAGTGGGCTGGCTTCGACAGGCCACAACGTGCACGGCCCATGTATGAAAATATTTTTTTTCTTTTCTAGCAAACGGACGCATAAAAAATTACTATCACCTCGGACAGGGAAAAACCTTTTCGGTGGTGAACGAATGAAAAAAAATCAAAAAGATGCACCATGCTTTATTAGTAGGTAAGTATAGATATAGATAATGCTTGCACTTTTCTTCAAGGGAATACTAACGGTCCCCCCTTACCCTCACGGCCATCCAGATGTATAACTCAGGTAATGAGATGATTAATAGACATGATAAAAATATATATGGACATGTGACTAATTAATAGACCATGGATATGAAGAACCTGGAAACAAGAATGAAACAAAATCTGAAGCAGAATATGGTCAGAGAATAGGAACAGTTAAGAAAAATAAAAAACAACAGAAGGGGAGCTGCAATACCTGCGGGAGAGGTTGCTAGCAAGGACGCCAGCTGCAATGTGGGGACAAAAAGAAAAAATTCCTTATTTAACACTGTTTTAAATTTCATTTCCCTATTTAACACTGAAGAAATATTTCTTCCTTATCTAACACCAACTTTAAATTTTGTTCCCAACATAATCCGTCTATTTTTTAACCTAACGGTGTTAAATGACACATGAAATGACAAATTTACCCCTGCTTCCGACTTCAAAAATTCCTCAAGGCAGGGCGGGGTGGGTACGGCCAGGCGCAGTGGACGGGAGTGGCCGAGTGTGGCCTGAGCCCGTGGTGGAGCGTCAGTTTTAGAATGCCAGATCGATACCCAAGCAGCGCACGTACGTGCAATGCTAGCTTAGAAACACATACACAAATTTTTCGTCTCTAGCCGCGTATGTACGTACGTACTTGAGCCTTGAGTCTTACTTGCGCTAGCTTGGCGAATAGAAAACAGGTCGCAGAGATTTGTTGGTCATGTCCCTCCTGCATTTTTATTATACTTCTCTATCTTTTTTCTGTTGTACAAAGCAGTCTTGGCGGTGCTTATATATAGGACTATGCACGACAAGAGACTTGATTAGAACTAGAAAACGTAATTCCAATAAAAAGAAAATGATTAAGTAGATGTTCAAGGGTAGAATTGTCATTTCACATGTCATTTAACACTGTTTGCACAAAAATTGAATGGAAGTGTTATATTGGGAATAAAATCTAAAGGTTGTGTTAGATAGGGAAGAAATATTTTTTCAGTGTCAAATAGGGAATACATTTTTTAGACAGTGTTAAATAAGGAATTCTCTCAGTTTGTAAAGGGACAACACTGTCGGCCTGCCAGAAAACTCCATGAGGCGATTGCCTCCGCCGCCGCCGCCGCCGGGCTCGAGTCCGGCCGCGTGTGGCCCTACCTCCGCGCCCTTGCCCTGGCAGGGTGTCGGAGCAGCCGCGGTCGAGTCCGCTCCGCGATCGCTTGGCATCCCAAGCCGAGTCGATCCTGCCGTTTCCATCATGGAAGGTTCCGCTACGCCGCCGCCCCCTTCTGGCGAGGCCCTGGCCTCTGCCGCTCCCCTTGCCGTGTACGAGGTCCACCCGCAGTACGGCCAAGATGCGACCTCGTTCGCCAACAGCCATGCTGATCTCGGAGTCCAGATCGATCTTGTGTGCCCAAATTTGGATCCTGTCGGTGGTACGATGCCTAAGCCCTCGCGCAAAGCTTCCCCACTCGACCAGCCCTCATATCTTGCCGGAGTTGCGAGGAAGGAACATCATGGCATCAGGCTTTCCCCCTGATCGAAACAAGCCGCCAGATCGTATTCGTGGGAATATACCACCTCCTGCCGGGATGTCGAAGTCTTTGCCCTTGGCGATCTTGCTGGGTGCGGTGAAGGTGAAACCAGCGGATGGTGGGGGTGATCACGGGGCTCCCATAGCGGATGCTGCCCGCCCGAAGCCGCCCAACGGTGGATCTGTCACTGCCCTTGCAAAGAGCTCCGCAGCTGCGGTTTCCATTACAGGAGGAGGCCAGAGCACGGTCTGGCCGGTGATCGGTGGACCTAGGCCGGCGACAGATCGGCCGGTGATCACGGGACCTGAAGATCTCGTGGAAGGTGAGGATGCTGATGAGAAAGTGGCTCTGGCAGATTTGAATCTTGAGGAAGTGGGCGGCATAGAGGAACCTGAACAACCATGGATGGTGATCATGCCGGTACATGCTGAACCACAAGGTCTGGAGGGCACATCAAAGAAACAGAAGCTGGACATGGAGGAGATGAATGCACAGGAGGCGTCGCAGGGTGGTGCGGCTGGAGTGGAGAGCATCATGGAGGCAACCAGCCCAGGGGCCGCTGGTCAACTGACGGAGCCAAGTCTGGAGCTCCGCCAGGAGCAATGAATTGCATGAATTGGAACTGTCGGAGGGAGGCCAACAAACCGACAGTTCGTGACTTAGTTGGCATGGTGAATGCAACACACACAAAAATCTTGTTGTTATGTGAGACTAGACAGAGTTCTGAGAAGATAAAGAGATTACGTAGTAGGTTAGGCCTTAAAGGTTTTACTGGTGTCAGTAGTAATGGGTTGAGTGGTGGTCTTGCTCTCTTCTGGTGTGATAGTTTGCATGTTGAAGTTCAATCATCGAATGAAAGATATATTGATGCGCATGTGCGGTTGTCTGAGTATGATCCTTTGTGGCGGTTGACATGTGTGTATGGGGAACCACGGACGGAAAATCGACATCTCATGTGGACTCTCATGACAAGCTCAAACAACAGTCTGATCTTCGTTGGTGTGTTATGGGTGATTTTAATGAGGCCATGTGGTCCTTTGAGCATTTTTCAGTGACACCTCGCAGTGAAAGCCAGATGCTTGCCTTCAGAGACACACTAGAGGTATGTGAACTTGTGGATATTGGTTTCTCTGGCTTACCGTTTACTTATGATAATAAGCAGAGAGGCAGGAAGAATGTGAGGGTCCGTCTAGACCGGGTGGTTGCCGATAACCGATGGCGGGATATATTTGGGGAAGCACGAGTGGTACATAAAGTTTCACCATGCTCAGATCATTGCCCAATTGTTCTGCAGTGTGTTAAAGAGGAGACTAGTCAGGTACGTACTAATTTCAGAAGGTACGAAACCTTTTGGGAGAGGGATGAGAGCCTCCCTGAACGTGTGGCAGAAGCATGGAGAAGTGCAGGACAGAAGTTTAGCCTTGGAGATATTCGGTCAGTTCTGGCTAGGCTCATGACTGAATTGCACGCATGGAGTAAAAAGAAATTTGGTAATATTACTCATGAAGTTGAAAAGTCTCGAACCAGGCTAGAAGAGTTAATGAGTATGAATGCAGATAGGAATGAGATACGGAAAGAGTCTGACCATATGCAGGAACTGTTATACCAAGAGGAGATGCTATGGATGCAACGAAGTCGTATTGACTGGCTTTGTGAGGGGGACCGCAACACAAAAAAAAATCACAGGCGAGCAGTGTGGAGGGCAAGGAAAAATAAAGTGAAAAGGTTAGTTGATGATAGTGGAGGGAGCCGCGGGGAGCATCAGGTAATGGCTAACATGGTTAATTCATATTTTCAAAACATCTTCACTCGTGATGACTCGCTTGTACAGAACCACCTCTTGAACTTGTATGATGAGAGAGTTACCTCGGAGATGAATGATCGTCTATGTGCTGAATTTAGTGAGAAGGAAATAGCTGACAGTTTATTCCAGATGGGACCCCTGAAGGCGCCGGGCAAGGATGGCTTCCCGGCGAGGTTTTTTCAGAAAAATTGGTTAGTTATGAAGGGCGAAATTATCAGGGCTGTTCAGGAATTTTGTCGGACAGGGGTTATGCCAGAGGGTGTGAATGAAACAATAATCGTCCTTATTCCTAAAGTTGATGATCCTGTTAGAATGACTGACTTTCGACCTATAAGTTTATGTAATGTCATTTACAAAATTGTTGCCAAGTGCTTGGTGAACAGACTCAGGCCGCTTCTTGATGACATTATATCACCTTCACAGAGTGCATTTGTGCCAGGTAGGCTGATAACAGATAATGCACTACTTGCCTTCGAATGCCTGCATTTTATTCAGCATGAGAAAAATCCAGAGAATAGCTACTGTGCGTACAAGCTAGACCTGTCAAAGGCCTATGACAGGGTGGACTGGGGGTTCTTGAAGCAAGCGATGGAGAGGATGGGCTTCTCTCACCGGTGGGTGCATTGGATTATGACATGTGTCACCTCGGTGAGCTATTGTGTTAAATTTAATGGAGCCATTCTGGATTCGTTTGCACCGACGCGAGGGCTTCGGCAAGGTGACCCACTATCCCTCTTTTTGTTCCTCTTTGTGGCTGATGGATTATCTGCTCTTCTGAGACAGGGAGTGCAAGATCATGCCTTCGAACCAGTGAAAATTTGCAGCAGGGCACCGGGAATATCGCATCTCCTATTTGCGGATGACACATTATTCTTCTTCAAAATTAGCGTTGAACAAGCTGAGTATGTAAAAGGTGTCCTTCAGAGTTATGCGGGAGCCACGGGCCAACTCATAAATCCACAGAAGTGTTCTATTCAGTTTGGTGACAATTGTCCGTTGGTGATACAAACAGCAGTCAGGCAGGTACTACAGGTACAAAATTCTGAGTTTGAAGGGAAATACCTTGGCTTACCTACCCCGGATGGGCGTATGCATAAAGGTAGATTCCAAATGCTGCAAGCAAGTTTAACTAAGCGAATTATGGCCTGGGGGGATACACTCTCACAAGCAGGGAAGGAAACTTTGATCAAATCGGTCCTGCAAGCCATCCCTACTTACATAATGGGTGTTTTCAAACTACCTTATTCTGTATGTGATGATCTCACTCGTTTGGTCAGAAACTTTTGGTGGGGGTCCAAAGAAGGCCAGAGGAAGACGCATTGGCGTGCATGGGAGAAACTGATTGAACCTAAAGGAAAGGGGGGGGGGGGTCTAGGATTCAAAGATTTCCGCATCTTCAACCAGGCGTTGCTAGCTCGACAAGCATGGCGCCTTATGACAAGGCCGGAATCCTTGTGCTCCCAGGTTCTCAAAGCAAAATATTATCCTAATAGGTCCCTTGAGGACATTGTTTTTTCAGGTAACGCGTCACCGACCTGGCATGCTATACAACATGGACTCGAGTTGCTCAAACGTGGGCTCCTATGGCGTGTGGGAAATGGGGAGAAAATCCGCATCTGGCGTGACCCATGGATCCCGCGCCCTACTTCCTACAGGCCCATCACAGAGCGGCGATCTTGCCGGCTGAGGCGGGTATCCGAGTTGCTGGATGCTAATGGAAGATGGCGGGTGGAACTCCTCCAACAACACTTCATCGCCCCCGACGTGGAATGCATCTTGGCGATCAAGGCCAGTCCGCGCAGGATGGAGGACGTCCTATCTTGGGCGCCGGACGTGCGGGGCATTTTCAGCGTCCGCAGTGCATACAAGACCGCTCTCGAGGAGCGAACCAGCACCACCGCGTGCGCCACGAGCAGGGCACCGGACGGCACTCGTGCCGTCTGGAAGGCGGTGTGGGGGTGCCCTGCTCCCCCTAAGGTACGAGTTTTTGCATGGCGGGTTGCGACAAATTCTTTGGCCACACTTGAAAATAAACAGAAAAAGAAACTTGAGGTTTCTAATATGTGTGCTTTATGTGGTATGGAAATCGAGAACACCTTCCATGCCCTATGCAGATGCCCCCTGGCTCGGCGACTTTGGACGGAGATGAGGCGGTACTGGAGCATGCCCAAGCTGGAGACAATAGCTAACACAGGACCGGAGTGGCTCCTCCACTTGCTTAACCGGTGCACTGAGAAGGAGAGGCTACCGGTGGTGATGACACTCTGGCGGAGCTGGTATGTGCGCAACGAGGTGTACCATAATAAGCCAGCGCCGCCAGTGGAGGCATCCTGCAGATTCTTGACCGGCTACATCAATACTCTCATGCATATTCAACAACACCCCGGCGATGACATGATAAAAGGGAAGAAGGTAGTAGCTTATGGCGACTATCGAGGGAATAGCAAGCAACATATATTGATGCATGCATGCACCCGACCTCCGGAGCGCTGGCTGAAACCCTCGCCTGGCTGGGTCAAGCTAAATGTAGATGGCTCTTGGAAGGAAGAAGACGGCACAGGCGGTGCTGGCATGATCGTCCGAGACCAAGGGGGTACTGTCATTTACTCGTCTTGTCGTTTCATTAGCAGATGTGCGAGCGCCCTGGAAGCGGAGATGGCGGCACTACTGGAGGGCATCTCTTTGGCCTTGGAGAGGAGTCAGGAGAAACTCATCGTGGAGACGGATTGCTCGACAGCGGCCAACATGATCAGCGAGATGGTGACCAACCGGTCACCGAGAGCGGCGATGGTTGGTGACATCCGACAGCTCCTTGCAATCCGAGAACATAAAATATCGTTGATTAGGAGAGAGCAAAATAAAGCTAGCCATGCGCTAGCGCAGATGGGTCGTTCCAGGTCTAGAACTGCAGTTTGGCTTGGTAGTGTCCCTGAGGAGATTGATGTCCTGTGTAGACAGGAGTGTAGTGACTCGATTTAAGTAATGAAGGTTCTTTCATGCGCAAAAAAAAGGAATTCTCTCGGGAAAAAGATCTGAAACATGAGCACCACATCGGTCTTGCTAGTTGCCCCCATTCTAAAACTTAAAACCAAAGTACTGGACATGGGTCCAGTACAAAGAAAATAAGGTGGAAGGCAATAGAGATTTCTGCTTGTCCGCAATCCTATAGCATATCCAAATAAGTAAAAATTAGTTGCAGTTTGTCAAGCATGAAAATAAGCTCTCCAAAAGACAACTGGAATCAGAAATGTGTGATCCTTGGCCTTGGGGCATAGGGGAGGGAGACGGACCGATGCAGTGAGGACGAGCAAGCCGAAGAAGAACCTCGGGAGGGTGCGGTGACGAAGCACCTGGGAAAGGGGAGAAGACATCGGATCGGCAATGGCGATCTGTGCCCGGCGGCAGATCCATCCATCTCCGGTCGCCTCCTCCACGCTGTGAGTCGTTGTTCCTTTCCCCATCGCCAACCGGCGGAGCCAGCGTAGAGCTATTGGGTTCAAGTGAACCCAATGGATTTTGCCTAGTACGTGTGTATATGTATGTATCTACTTGATGTGAACCCAGTAAAATATCTTGGCTGACCCCAACAAACAAAATACACCTCACATGGAACAAAGGGTCCAAAAAAAAAGAGCCCACAAATCATTCACATGCCTAAACCGTGAGTCCGCGAGTCACGCAAGCATGCAGCCGCATGGGACACGCCGTCTGCTTCTTTTTCATCGTTCCTTTGTTCCTTTCTCCAATTCCCATCTGGCCTGTGCGTGTTGCTCGGCGACTCGGCCGCCGCTGCACGCCCGTGGCCAGCAGGCGGATGCAGATCGACTCTGCAATGATTGAATCCCAAAACTTGAGGTAATTAGATTAAATTGCCCCATCTTCTCTCTCGTGTATATATTCTATCTAGACTAATAGCCCAGTACAATAGCTATTGTTTTGTCCTCGTCTATTTTTTTAGAAAAATACTCCATGAACTTTGATTGATATAAGTCTATGGAGCCGTATTTTTCGAAGAGAACTCGGTCACTAGATTAGACGTAGGCAAAATGCATCAAATGTCACTGCAGCTAGTCTCCCAAAGCTTACTATTCATGAAAAAAAAATTAAATTAGATGAGTTGCCTTATGATCCGGATGACCGGAAGAAAATTTCAGAGTACACAAGAAATCCACGAAAGCAAGATAAGATTAGGCGCAAATATTTAACGAAGGACCTTATAGGCCACCGTCTGATTTTAATTACCCGCAGAGGAAGATTGGAGATACTCAACAGAGATTTAATCCGGATTGTTGATGAATATGGTCCTTGGCTTGAGTATAGTGATAAAGTGCATAAGGCATTGTTTTATGCTGCTACATTTTCAAATATTACAATAAGGGGCAAGCTGGACTAGCGCATTTGCAATTAACGACTGGAACGGTTGGAACAAGAAAAGCAGACTATATACTCATAATGGTAAGGCTAATGTTATTAGCTTTCATAATGCAATAGTAAAAAAGATGTGATGCTTTGATGAAGCTTTTGTTGATTCCGTAAGATGCTTGTTGCATTAAGGCTTAAATTTCTGAAACGATAACGTCTCAGAAGAGTCACAAAATAAGGAAATTTTTTAAGAGTTGGTACATACTTTGGTAAACTAAAATAAAATTATGCAGAATGTAGTTATGAAGTGAACTCAATGGCAAAAATTTCTGGCTCCGCCCCTCATCCTCACACCCTCCTCCACCCCCACCCCCACCGTGAAGACCCAGTCACTCCTTCTCCCCCACCGCGATGACCTGCACCAGGCCCGGACCACTGTGCGTGGCGGCGCCATCTCCAGAACGTGGGCAGGGACGAGAGATGAGGAGGCGCCGTCGGAGAGGTGAGGGGTCGCCGTGGTGTGAGAGAGAAGCCAGGGTGGCAGCTGTAGAGGGTTTCACCGGCTTGTCTCGATTGGCTTTGGTGCTTGTCTATCTTCACGTAAGCAAACCAAAAGAAACCCCCTCTTATTCGCTGGACCCCACACCTAGTAAGGTCCACCAGTCATCGACTTGTGAAGCCAGCTTAAGCGTGCAAAACGAACGGGCGGTTGACCGAATGCCGACACCAAAAAAAGTACGAAGTTGACCGAATGCCAACGCAAAAAAAAGTACGACGGTAAAAAGATCAAACGGCAGCGGGGGAGCGCTAGTGATGAACTTGGGAGCCTGGTGCAGTGGTGCTCCTTCATTCGAAGAACAAAACCCTAGACTAGATAGAACAGACACAAATTCGGAATTATCAGGTCATAATGCATCTGGAAACTGATATATGTCATAACACAACCTATTAACGAAAGGGTTTAACCAATGCCACACAGCACTGGATATATGTCCAAGCATCAGCAGCTCTCCCATGTATCTCCCGGGGATTTCTCCACAGGAACCCTTATTGCCTATACTGTTCATCAGTCTTATTATTATTAAGATAAAGCAGCTCTTCAGTTGCCCCTCTTCCGGCAGGCCTAGAACGGCATGCCGTAGTCGTCGCCCGCAAACTGGGGGATCCAGACTCAGAACACATTTTCGGCGACACCGGACTGGTTCGCAAGATCGTACACCGGGGCCCCTCCAGCGGCCGGTTCTTCAGCCATGGGTGCGTTGTTGACGACATTCGCCGGGTTTGCCGGCTGAAGTGCCTGGTTCCAGGCTTCGTCTTCCTGGAGCAGTTCCTCTGGTGAAATGCCATCTACCTGGAGCAGATCCACTAGTTCAAGGCCTTGCTGCTCCTGCTGTCCTTCCATCTGGTTCGTCCAGAATTTCTCCACCTCTTCCCAATCCAAGTCACTGAAAGGCTCAGACTGTGCATTCTCTGCAGCGGGGTGGTAGTTGCCTGCTAGATCCACCAGATAACCAGCGCCCATGTTTGCAGCAGGCACCTCATTCACTCCATGTGGAGTAACTGCGGCGTGCGCTCCGTCCATGGTGTCTTTCTGCAGAGTAACTGTGGCGTACACCTCGTTCATGGTGTCTTTCTGCAGAGTAACTGCGCCATGCACCTCGTCCATTATGTCTTCCTGCGGAGTAACTGTGGCGTGCACGTCGTCCGTGGTGTCTTTCTGCATGTCATCGCTCTCCAGGTTGATGACAATCTTGCCTGCTGATTCAGTACAACTGATCTCTCTCTCCAGGTTGACGGAAATGTTGCGTCCATATCCATCAAGTGCCTTGCTCCTTATAGGTAGCACCCCGCGTTTGTATGACATTCTCTCATTATAGTACTGTAGGCTCTCCTCGTAACGGTCCCAGATGGACTTGGTACCATGTATCAGAACTGGAGGTGGGCGTGCATTAGTCTGAGAAACTCGTGCTCCGGCCGAACTCTCCCCTACTTGTCCCCACGGCTTTCCGGGGTAATTGTACCACATAGCAGAGCTTGCTGAACTTCCCTCCACATGTGGCCACACCATCCCGGGGTACTTGTCCCAGATAGCAGAGGCAACCCCATGTGTGAACTGCGTCTGGGTTGTTGCCGGATGATTATTGGGTTTAGCACTGGCTACCTTGTATGCTGATGCTGGCATAATGTTGATAAACCTCTTCATTGTGAGATAACTTCTGCGCCCGCAGCCGGTGTTTCTACATCAAAATACAGAACAGAACATTCAAGACAGGGATCACACATCACAATATAGAAAGTGAGAATAATGCAGAAATTTTAGCGCTTAGCATAACAACGCTGAAATAGATGAACTTGAAACTTGTCGAGTATGCACATTTTTTTCTTCTCAAAAACGCGCCCGGACGTGTTTCATTTTGTATTAGAAGGAGAGTGCCAAGAAAGCACAAACAGTACAAACAAACACTAGCAACAAGACCAAAAAGAAGCCAAAACCCTACTGCTAGCATCAGCCAAGGGTAGACCAAAGTCACGTCAATAAGCCCCCAATTTAACCGATAAAGGAGAAAATACCAATAAAGTAGTACATTGTTCACAAAATTCACAGAAATGTGATGACAATTATTAATCCGTTGATTTGGTAAGCTGGGTTATAATAATGATTTGGATAGTCTGATTATTTACGAATTAGGACAACTTGCTAACATGCAAAAAGTTTGTTTTTCAATTGTGATTGGTTCTGTAACAAAATCTACTCCTGAAATTTGATCTAGAGTACCATACAAAACTTAATCTTCATGGCATGCAGAGACAGAGAGTACTGACTACTGAGTACTAACGCAGGTAAGAGACATCCATGTACATGTGTTCCTTCTGGAAAATAAAGACATCCATGTACATGTGTTTCTTCTGGAAATGCATAGGTTGTCAGCTTCTACTACTTATCTTCATCTATTAAACAAACAAAATTTAACAAAAACGTACATACTGCCTATTGATGTACTGGCAATACCGCAGTTGCAGATAAACTAAATCGATCACCCACCTGGAGATGGCTTGCGATGTGCTGTATGGTCAAATTCAAATCCTTGGCATTCATGTACTGGTGAATTTTTCTTGCCGTACCAGCTGTTGGCCAAAACAAAAACACAAACTCAAAGGTCATGCTTTTTCAGCAGTTAAATATAACAGATGACTAATTTATGCCAAGTGCAGATAGCCTTACACGCCCCAAGCACTTCAACAGCCTGCAAAAACTTTTCATGGAGCTCACTGCTCCATATGAACCGACCCAGATTATCTGAATAGACATTCACGTTCAACGCATCTTGTTCTCCATCCTCAGTTTCAGACCTGTGATTTTTAATAGACATGTGTTGCAGTGCTCTCATCCTCAGAAAATTTACGGTTTCAGTATCCAACGGCTTAACCACATTGAAGCATGTTCCAAGGGTCATGCGTGCAGAGACTGCCTCATCATAGGCACACATAGCTGCAGCCAAGAAACAACACTCCTAGATTAATGAGTTTGGGATGGAAGAATTTTTTTTTAAAACAATACAGCTCTGAATACAAATGCTTACTGATGAGAGGCACTTCAAGTTCATTCAGGATGTGGTGAAACAGACGCAAGGTGCCCACCTCTGTATTGCCAGGATGAACTTCCGCTACTATCAAATCAAGCTCCTCATCTTTAGCAACCCCCCTTTTAAGGGAATCTAGGGCCTCTTCCCCTGTTTGGAAGGGAAGAACTACAAAACAGTAGAAGTTAGACTCAAAACTTTGAGAGCAAACACCGTGTTATCATGTCCAAATATAGTTATATTAATATCCCAACCTGCATGTACCATTGCAACAAGTGAGTATCTTCTAAACTAATATAGCTACTTGGTATGTGTTTTTTCCCATTTGACCACATAATCCAACACTTTCTGCAATTTAATAGCACTTGGAAGGGCGGCCCAGTAACTAGCAGCTAGCTATATCCCATTAAGAACTACATATGCTGCCTCTGTTTAAACTGTGAAGTTCACGCAATATATTACACACACATATGCTGTATAAACTAATGGTCCTTTGGAAGGGTGACGCATAACACTATATCCTATATGGAACTGCATCTGTCTCCTTTCTGTTTAAAAATGTCATACATCTACGGAAATACTCCACATATATGATGGTTGTACGATCTGTACATGATACCGAGGACAGGTTCACTGCCACGTGGGGCCATAGCTCGCCAAGCTTCACGTCATGAGAAGCGTTATATATCCACACACGCAAGCCATCCAACCGTTAATTAGTGGTCCAGATCATGATGGATAGAACGTATAAATATTCCCACCGGACAACCGTACACCCAATCTTCACAGCAAGCGGCCGTACACCCAAACTTCCCGCCAAACAGCCGTACACTCAAACTTCCAGCCAAACAGCCGTACACCCAAACTTCCCACCAAACAGCAGAAATATGAAATATCCGAAATTCGATCAGATGTGCCTGTGTGGATAGAAGACACCAACAGACATCAAATCGAGCCTTTTATAGTCGCCCCATGAATATGCAAAATCTTGGGCAAAGTTGTATCAGATCCAAATGATGTACCTACTATCTTTCATTCTCCCTCTAAAAACAACTTCCTTTTTGGACAGGAAAGGGAAAACAGAAATGGAGATGCTTGGGAATTGAAGTGCGCACCTTTGAAGTTGAATCTAGCAAGCGTATTGCAGATGGTCCACAGGGAAACCGGATCCTGATCAAGAACTAAAACTGAAAGATTTTCCATCAGGTCAGTGAGACCCTATGGGGAAGAAACGAAGGCTGCCAATGTTTGCGATGGATCTAACCATATATGGATATAATACCCTTTTTTGGCGTGAGACCTTCACCAAGGCAAAAGATACACACTATATACCAGACGATGTCAGAAAAGGACAAGAATTTAATCCATCTAATTTTTTATTCAAAAGCTGACCTGTATTTGGATAGGGAGGTTGAACAAGATATACTTACTTGAGAAATACAAGGTAAAACATCATTATTTTGTCCTCTTGTGCTTCTTCAGTTTCCAATGTAAAGAACATGCAAGATCATGTACAATGCAAGCCGGTGCTTATCTGTAGAGAGCAGATGCTTAACTAGGCACCCCTGTCATAGACATAAACACGCAAATAATATCCTACTTAATATCCACATGCACTTAATATACTTCCAAATTAACGTGCATTGCACGTACACATTGACTAGTTTTACTAAGCATCTTGCATTGTACATGGTCTAAGAAGGTGGGAACCCTTACCATCATGACTTCATGTTATCTATTCTCTATCATCACGCTTGCTTTTGGCACACCCTTTGATGTGACCCGACCTGCATTTCGAACAGTCAATGCAGGAACAAGTTAAAGAAAGACAAAAACAGATTGAACAGATGCATGAAAGCCTCATTGTTCTATTTACTTCTCTTCTGTTTCGAATTTTGTTGTCAAATTTACCTAAGGCGCATATAGGGCACATGCATGTTCTCCCTAGCTCTCGCCCACGGTACTATTTATTTTCTTCATTCAGTACCTAGTGTTCATATGAAAGAAACAAAGCAAGCAGGCCATTCACCTATTAATTAGCAAATATATCAATACTTCAGTTGCAACCATTAGAACTTCCAAGTCCTAAAGGGTCTCAAGTCTCAACTTTCAAATGTCAAAACAGACCAAATGGTGATGTGCTGCTTTAAGATGATTCCTCAGAAAAAAGTCTGGAGGGTAAATAAGGTAATTTCTTGGCCAGCTTCATTATTTATAACATGCAACAGTTTCATTGATTTATAGCATGCTGTCATGCATACCAAGAATCTACTACAAGGAGTCTTCCTGTGCACAGGTGTCATGACGATATGTCATATGATCAATGGGTTAATGCATGCCGGTGAATTTGATCTTGCGGCTGTACCTGGCTCATGGCTGGCAATGTTGCAAGCACGCAATCCTACATGATGTAATATGCATGAGCACTAATTGCACCGATGTAGAAGATAACTTCACAAAAGACAAAAAAAAACACTAGCTGTAGCCGCGATTGCATCGCTATCTTAATGCCACAACAGACATTCACCCTAGCCCCAATTGCATCACCACGTCTGCTCTTTTTAGGCACCAAACCTACATATGGATCTATCTTCAGGAAAGTGTACCAACAACAAAACAAATATGTCCAATTGATTTTTCTATAAAAAAAGGTATATGACCGATTCCTTAACAAGGAAGATATACGAATGCTATTAAACATTAATCGCTTCCAGAAACAGTGGCGTGGCAGTTGCAGTCTCTAAGTGGGAAGGGAGAAACTGGGGAAGAAACACCCAGGGCCAAGCTAAAATCACTAAAAACTTCTCAAAGGAAAAGTATCCACCACCATGGGTTCCAAGGCTTGTCACCACCCCTATCCAGAAAGATACATGCCATGTCATGTGACCTATGTTGATACATTACATATGTGTTTCTTGAAGGAACTGATTGTGCATATATTAATTTTGATTGAAGGAATTAATTGCCCATCTCTAAAACACCAGGAAGAGATCCCAGACGAAACGCCCTTCAAATCGAAACCTGGAAGGGTTCAATCATGGATGCCAGGTTCTTCTTCAGATAATCGAATAGCTAGGAACCAGCAAATCAATCGAGCACGCGCGCGCGCACGAACCGGAATCTGGAGAATCCACATACTGGTATCAGATACGCTAAGCAACAATCGAAGTAGGCGCGGCACAGATACTTTAATAATAACCAAACCAAACAGATTAAGCTAACAATAGGGCACCGGCAGACGCTTCGGAATGGTGCGCATACTGGGGGAGGGAAGTCCAGGGTCGAGGGCAGCGGCGCCACCGGCGAGCGCGCGGCGTAGGAGGCGCCTCGCCTCCCGACCGAGCGACGTTGGGATCCCTCTTCTCTCTCGCCGGCGGTCGCTGCCTCGCCATGCGCCGCCCCGCGAGTAGAACGGTCGGGGCCCACGAGGGTTTGGGACGGAAACGAATGGGCTTGACTGCTCATGGGCTCAAAATGCTTTAGCAGAGTGGGGCCAGATCTGCCCGTATGAGTCGGCCTGGCCAGAAAGGGGCCTGGCACGGCACGCTCGTGTCGGGCCGAAGTAGCTCGAGGATCGGCCTGGCCTGCAAACTAAAAGGGCCTGCCCGCTAATAAAAGGGCCATGTCTAGCCAGCCTTAAGTGAAATCATTACTTAAGTGGGAACATTTACAAAGGTGAGTCTAATCCGCCACATAGGGACGAACATATGGAATGGTTAATGGTTGCCGAGGGACAATCTGTTGCGGGTTATATATCCTCGCCTTCCTAATCCTCCAGAGACGGATTTTGAACTTATTGATGCACCCACACGTAGCTAGAACAAGAGAGTTGGTGCAGTAGCACATGCTACCAATGGACGCTCAAGCAGTTTTTAATATTCCGCTAAGTCTGCATGCGACCGATGATTATTGGGCATGGCACTATGAACGGACAGGCTGCTACACTGTACGTTCTGCATATAGATTATTGGTGCGCTGTCGCATAGCAGAGAGATGTGCTTGATGTGCAATGGCTTTGTTGTTGATTCATGGAGGCATGCATTGATAGAATGTAGGGTGTCGAAGTGTGTGTGGGCACTAGTTGATGAGCTCTTGCTTGAACATATGGTAATGTGCAAACTGGATGATGCAAGGTTGTGGCTTACAACTCTTCAAGAATCCAAGAACGAAACACAATTTGCAAAGATGTTAACGTTAGTCACTCTTTGGACAATCTGGTGGGCACGACGGAAAGCGAAACATGAGCAAATTTTTCAAAGTCCGCTATCCACTACGATGTTCGTGAATAAGTATATGGAAGATCTTTTTTTTTTCGAAGGAACACAACGCATTCCATTAATATATTAAAACGCTGGACATATCGCCAGCTACAACATCTGATACAAACTTGGGAAATTGGCCTAGCCAATTTTCAGAACAGCCGGCTTCCATACAAACACCCTGTGCTGCTAAAGTGTGAGCCGCTACATTACATTTCCGTTTACAATGTACTATGGAAACATCACTTAAACCCACATGTAGGAGAAATTTAACCTCTTTAAACAATGTGGCCAGAGTTGATATGTCAGTATATGGAAGATCTTGATCTCATACCATGAGGGAAACAAACTAGCACTACAACGAAGAGAAGAATAGAAACAAGGTGGACCAAGCCACCAGCGGGTTTTGCGAAAATTCATGTGGATGCATCTGTTTCCCGGAATGATGTCATAGATTCTTGCTCAGTGATTTGTAGAGATGTCAGAGGCAAATATTTAGGGGCGTCGGCATTATGTTTTGAAGGCTTTTCGGATCCTGAAGTTTTGGAAGTTGCGGCATGTTCTAAAGCACTCCCGTTGGCAGCCGACTTGAACCTTCATCGAGTACGTGTGGTCACCGGTTGTCAGGCTACTGTCAATTATCTGAAGAGCAATTTTCGAGGACCTTCAACGATGATAATAGATGAGATCAGGGAGAAGCTACGTTTTCTTCCAGAAGTTGAAATTGCATATGAAGGACGTGAAATAAATCATGAAGCAGATAGCAAAGGCAGCGACCACACTTCCCGCTGGTCGTCATGTTTGGTTTTTGAATACCCCAGATGTCGGTGCAACAAACCTGGGCGTATGTTGCCCGGACTGTACACATGCCCAAGAGCAAAATTGCTACATCCAAGACAAGGCCAAGCGGAAAGGGATAGCTCTTTGAGAAATCAAAGGGCGGATCAAGAAGACCAAGACTGACCAAGAGAACAAGATATCACTAAGGAAAAATCTCCCTTGCCGGGCAGGTGAGCCTAGCAAGGTCGAGGCCACCCAGAAGACAAGTCTCAAGATACCCTCGGCAAGCTTGCCGTGGACGCAGAGGGCGGGTCGTCCCCGCCAAGGCTCCACCGCTCTACCGCATAGTGACTCAGGTCACTTATCAGTGCGGTGTCGAGCCCCCAAGTGACTAGGTGGGTGGCTCCTAGCACGTGGCAGCCACTCGAGGAGAAGATCCACTCTGCATGACACCCGTCCAGAGGCGTGTCAGGCGGACAGGGTGAGAGGTAGATAAAATGGCACGGCAAGGCTTGCCGGGCTACTCTGTGACATGACACTAAGCGGCACATTTAATGCGCCCTGACGTGTCTGTAGAGTTAGATATGATAGCACTGTTTGCTGTCTAATCAATGCGTAATGACGGACTTGCCATTGTGGTAACCCCTGGATCTATAAAAGGAGGGTCGTGGCTACCTTAGAAAGGATTCAGACCTTTGTACACTCATACGTGTGTAGTGTTGGAAATATGCCCTAGAGGCAATAATAAATTGATTATTATTATATTTCCTTGTTCATGATAATCATTTATTATCCATGCTATAATTGTATTGATAGGAAACTCAGATACATGTGTGGATACATA
>NW_024115719.1:0-5816 GCF_003073215.2 Triticum urartu
GATGGGGCGGCCCGACGCAGCCCACCGCGCGGCGGGAGGTGAGGCTTCGGGACTTGTGCCCTTCCGCGCCGTGCCGTTCTAAGCTAACCTCTGTGTTTCTGGGCGTGCCTGGCCGGCGCTTGGTGTAGGTACGAGCGCGGCGGAGACGGTGGCAGGTTCGCCGGGCATCGCGCTCCAGGTGAGCCGACTCTGATGAGCTTTCACGTCTTGGTCGCATGCATTTCCAACCTGATTCGCTCTGTCTCTGTCTGTGACAAGTTCGCGTGATCGGCGAAACAGAGTTTTGAGGGTTCTCGGCCTGGGGGTGTTTTGAGATAGTGAAGCGATAGCTTGGCCTGGTCGAGACTAAGCTGTCAGACCTTGCTGATCCACCTTCACCTCGAAACATGTGGGTTTGATTTGAGGTCAATGAAAAACTTGTTTGCCATCTGTCATTCTTGTGCCCAAACACTTGTAACTATCATGTGTGATTTGGCTGTCAGTTGAGCTGCTCGCTCTTGGAGCACTCACCTACGGCCTTCGATCTCAAGCACGTGACCTGAAAGGCTTGTGAGGGTTTAAGCTTTTCTCGTGTTTGATAATCCGTATGTGGGCAATGTGATGGTGTTGTACATTTTGTCAGCTCCTCAGTCTCGTGCACTATGCCCACTATGGTGTTGTAATGCATGATGCTGTACAGTTTGTACACCATGCACAGTATCTATTTTATAACTTATAAGCTGTTCCTCAGAAAAGAATTTACAACTAAAGCTTGACTTGTGGGCTTCCTAGGTTGAACAACTGCTCCCATCAATCAAGTGTATGCTAGTTACTAGTTCATAAGCGTTTGACAAGTTGGAGTCAACATCACTAATTTTGTTAGTGCCCTTTAGGAAAAGGAAAATGGAAGACTTGTGGTGTCAGCATGATATGCTCTATTACTTCTAGGCTTACCACTAGTCTCGAACATCTACAATTCTTAGTATCAAGCATGTGAATTAATCTGTTCTACTACCAGCCTGCTTATGCAGAAGGAAACAACAGCTAGTGTTAGCACACAAGCTTCATGCGTTTTCACATCATGTATTACTTGCTTGTATTTCAGATGGGCCTAACTCTGGCTATGGTGCTTCCAGTAAGGTTCAAGATATAACCCAAAGGTATAGAAATTGTTGCCTTATAACGGATAGGTTTGATCTGCTTAGTATGTTATAATGTTAGTTCCTAAGTTCTCAAGCCATGTGTATATTGTTTATCTTTTTCTTTCTCTTGGGTTACTTCTGTTTCCATTTTGAATCCCTGATAGGCGATACTTGCACTGCATGTGACTATATATGATTCTGAATATTTTCAGAAAAGGATTAATGACGTACAAACAGTTTATCCTAGCTCTTGAAGATGATGTTTCACCAGCTGAAGCTGAGAGCAGGTAATCAACAGAATCGAACAGAAGTTTACTTTGAGCTATTGGTACTAGAACCACTTTCAGTTGAGAACCACCTAATTGACTGATTAAACCTTCGATGGTTAACAAGGTACCAAGAATACAAGACAGCATACATTACTACACAGAAACATGCCTATTTTGATCTCCATAAGGATGATACTAGGTATGTTAAAATGTTTTCATCTAGAGGTGTTAGCTTTACGCTCTCAAGGAACTAATGGTTTTTTCTTTCATTTGACTGTAATTGCAGGTTGAAAGAGAAGTACCACCCAACAAGCTTATTATCTGTTATTGAAAGGTGAAACACTTGCTACCTCTCTTTCTGAAAATAGTTTGCTTACTGTCACAAATTTTGGTACTCCGATCTGTGTTGAGTACCACCAAAAATGATTGTAGCACTTCATGACTAGATGAAACAGTTGTATGTGTTATTTTTATGTATGCTTTCTACTCCCTCCGTAAACTAATATAAGAGCGTTTAGATCACTATTTTAGTGTTCTAAACACTCTTATATTAGTTTACAGAGGGAGTACTTATTTTTAGTTGAGCTTTTCTTGTTGGTAGTTGAGTTTTGCTGATCATTGGCATGTCTTATTTTGTTAACTCAGGAGGAATGAGTTTTGCAAGGCTGCAGCGAAGAGTTTAATTCTTGATTTGCGAAGTGGAACTTTGGACCTGTGAGATGCATCTCTAATCCTATCTAATTTTGTCTTATATATATTGCACAATTTTGCCAGTTTTGCTGATATCCTTATTGTCTTGGTCCAGTGGTCCTGGAATGATTGCTGATGGATCAAGCAAATCAGGGAATGTCAACTATGGAAGCTCTGGGAATGGTGAAGATTATGGCAACAAGAGAAGAAAGAATGGAAGAGGTCCCCCAAAAGAACCTGGACCACTTTCGACTGCTCCGAAAGCTCATCCAGTCAGTTCAAAGTATCGACGAATTCAAGCTGACATAGATCAAACTCTAGCTTTAGTGCGAAAGCTTGACACGGAAAAGGGTATTGTTGGAAACATTCTGTCAATTGGTGGTGATCATGGCAAGCCAGATGATGACAGATCACATGTTGGATCCGCAGGGCCTTTAGTCATTATCCGGAGCTTAACTACTGTCAAGGGCCTTGATGGTGTTGAGCTCCTTGACACTCTCCTTACCTACTTATGGCGTGTCCATGGTGTTGATTACTATGGCATGTCTGAGAGGAGAAACGCAAATGGTTTTCGTCATGTGAGAGCTGACAACAAAATTGCTGATGCGTTTAACATCAGTGCTGCTGATTGGGAGAAAAAACTGGATTCCTTCTGGCACGAAAGACTGGTGAATGGCGAGGATCCTCTAGTTGTATTGACTGCCAAGGACAAAATTGATACAGCAACTGTTGAAGCTCTGACACCTTATGTCAAGAAAATTGTGGATGAGAATTATGGCTATAAGTATGGGTGTGGAGCCATGGGGTGTGCAAAAGTTTTCCATGCTCCTGAGTTTGTTCACAAGCATCTAAAGCTCAAGCATCCTGACTTGGTCTCTGTGTTAACTTTGGGAGTCCAAGATGATATCTATTTCCAAAATTACATGAAGTATGTTTCAGTATAATCAGATTAAACTAAAGCTAAAACAATTTTCAAACGTGTTAAAAGGTGATGTTTCTCATGTAATTTCTTTTGGGTGCAGTGATCCAAATGCCCCAGGTGGAAAGCCAGTTATGCAGCAATCTGAACAAGTAAGAATCTTTGCATCATTTAGTTATTTAGTGGCCTGGTACATTTAGCTATCTATTCAGACTTTCTTGGAATACATACAAGAAATTAGGACAGGTGCTGTTCATAGATACTCCCTCCATTCCAAAATTTCTAGGTTTATCCTAAGTCAAACTTCCTTAAGTTTGATCAAGTTTATACAAAATTTTACGAGTTTGACTTAGGACAAACCTATAACTTCAAATATCTTGGAAAGGAGGAAGTAAGAAATAAAGTACTCCCTCGTCCCATAATGTAAGACATTTTTTGACACTAGTGTAGTGTCAAAAAGCGTCTTACATTATGGGACGGAGGGAGTAGCTACTTATTCCTGCATACCATTGTGTTGTCAAAATAGCAAAAGGTCAATGTAAAAGAGAAGATTGCCTCCCATGTCTGGTTACCTGAAGTTTACTTGTAACCAGTTTTTACCAGAAAATGTTAACAATTAGTTATTCGTATGGTTTATGAAGTTTACATATTACTTCCTGCAAATTTTTAATTTCTTGTATCTTGTGATAGTATTCAAGTTTCATCACAACCCCGGTGACCTTTTTGCTTGTGTTTTGCATTGCCATTTTCGCCTTCATTGAAATTGCACGCAAATCAGTAGTCATGTTTATTGAAATGATAAAGCTGCAGTGTTACAATTTTTTTATACCCCATGTCCTATATGCAGGACAGCGGCAGAATGAGAAGAATAGCAGATGAGCAGGCATTAGGCGCTTTTGATGAGCAGGGTTCAAATGCCCCACTTATCCCTGACGCCCCTCCAACACTACTAATCCCTGTGCCTGGTGCTGGGTAGGTTATGTTATGCTGATAGACTATTAATTCACTTGTTTTCTTTTTACGAAAAGGCATATGAAGTGCAGGCAGAGTGCTAACATTGGTTGCCTTGTTTTAGCCTATTGGGACCATTTGTTCCTATGCCACCAGATATGGCTGTTCAAATGATGCGAGAGCAAAGACCCCCAAGACCGAATGGTGCTCAGCGTAGGAAGAAACCTTTGATGCCTGAACCAATGATGCCCATGTATCCGCATTTTCCGCTTGATCCTCGTCCCTTGCGAAGGTCAGTGATACTCCTCTAGTTTCCTGTACTTTCTCAAGGATTAGATAAGCAAGATTCCAAAATCTTTATTGAGGTGCTTTGTGTTACATGTAACGGCTCTTTTGTTGCTATGCTGAATTTTATCTTCAGCCCTTGTATGTTTGTATACTTAACAACCGACCATTCTTCATTTAGTAGAATTTGTACTCTCTACTAGTTTGGCATCATGCATTTTTATTGAGGCTGGGGAGTTGTCATCACTCTGTTGTATTTCTCACTCTTGTGGAAGCAATTTCTTCTGTAAAAATAATATTGAATCTATTTCCACTCTGCACTTGTCCGTTCCATGAGTATCGCATAACCTGTTTTCGATCCTGCTTGCAGGTACAATGATCTTGATGCTCCTGAGGAAGAAGTCACTGCCATTGACTACAGAAGCGTGTAGGGCGTCTCCATTTACCCACTCTAATCCGCTGATGACCCACATAGCGAATGTGCTCCAGCAAATTGCTCGCTGTTGCCGTGGCAATGGCAACGACAGACAGGGAATGGGATTTTGTGAAGTCCTGGCGGACGTATGATGCCTCGTCATTTTCTGCAACACCCCCGCTCCTCAAAATAGAAGTATTTTAATGTGATTTATCGCCCGTGCTTGTTGGAATGCGCCGAATCAGAAGCTGGAAAATCAGTATGATCCATCCGACCGCTCGTATTCACAGTTGGAGTATGGAGAACTTCTATGTTTGTTTGTACTTTGTAGGCATTTGTTTGTGGTTTGTGCTGCCTCTTTGCTGATGTGGTCATTTTCTCCGACGAAAAGGTGATGATACCTAAACAGCGTCTCATATTTACATTCCGGGCTCAAACAGCCAAACGACACCGTGTGGTCAAGTATTTGCCTTTGCAAACAGCCAGGCTCCCTCCGTAAGAAAAGCATCTTTGCACGCAAAAGGACACTTCTTCTTTGGTACAACCCCTCTAAACACAACAACGGCTGAGATCGCACCGTACCCCTTCATTAAAAAGGGTAGGATCGTCCCAGCACATAAAAAGCCGCCGCCCGCGCGACGGGGCTGTACCCACCCGCGCGACGGGGCTGTACCCGCGCGACAGGGTTGTACACCGACTACCCGTACACGCGTCCGTCCGCGTACGTACGAGGACGAGCAAAGAAAAAAAAAACGACGCGACCTGTCAAGCGACGTACTCGTGGCGACGTGGAGAAAAAAAACGACGCGACCTGTAGAGCGACGTACTCTTGGCGACGTGGCGTCGGCTGAACGAAAAAAAACAAAAATAACACGACGCGACGTGTGTGGACGGGCCGTTGCGTGCCTTCTAAGCGACGGTCAAGGGCGGTTCCCGACGCGGCCGCTGGCCCGATGCGCCATTAATGCCGGCGTTAAGCCGGGGGTCGGTCACCTACCGGACGGCCTCCCCCACCCACCGACGCCTGCCTTTCAAACGCCGCTCGTCGCCCCGTCTACCTTCCCCACTCCACTCGGCGCGCCTCGACCCGCTCACCCCACCCACCGTTTCGCTCCACCGCCGACGAGCTCCCTTTCCCCGCCGACTCCCTGGCGTCCGACAGCGGC
>NW_024115720.1:0-25886 GCF_003073215.2 Triticum urartu
CACACATCCCGAGGGGGGCCCCTAGCCGCATCGACAGGTCCAACTCGAAGCCCGTCGCCACGCACGCGCTCGAGGGTCTCAAGTTCATCAGCGGCACTAACGGCTCCGCCGAGTGGACCGCCGCCGAGGGGATCTTCGACAAAAAAGCCAGGAATGGGCGCCTTCCCCGCTCCAAGTTCGGCAAGTGCATCGGTAAAACACCTCGCCTCGAAGTAAAACATATTATGCGATCAGGACCGATTAATTGTGTGTACGGCTGCGTCTTCACTTACAGTTCCACAATTTCTCAGGTATGAAAGAGGCCGCGTTCGCCGGCGAGTTGTTCGACGCGCTGGCAAGGCGGCGGAACATCACCGGAGAGAGCATCAACAAGTCGGAGCTGCGTGAGTTCTGGGATCAAATTTCAGACACCAGCTTCGACAGCCGCCTGCAGACCTTCCTCGACATGTAAAAGCTCATTAAACTCCGGCCAACTCCATTATCTCTTAATTACTTCGTCCTCCTCAGTTTACTTTGGTTTTGCAGTGTTAACAATATAGCCAACAACTGGCTATATAAGACTGCCATGTCATCAAAAGCTAACAATATCATTCACTAATATTCCTAAAAAATAATATCATTCACTCATGCAATAAAGTTGACTATAAGGTTTACTCTTAGGCTAGTGTTTTTTTTTCACTTTCTCTCTTCCTCTTTCCTCTCATTTACTAGTATTAACTAGGAGCACCTTTAGGGCATTTTCAATGCAAGGTGCCTGTAGAGGCGCTTAGGCAAATAAAATAAATATCATAAAATTAAAAAGCTCACGTAAGCATTCTCCGTTCCAACACTAACCCCTAGTATAGGCGCTAACAAACTCCAACAAGCGTAGCTGTTGCGCCCAGATTTTACCTCATGCGCCAACAAATGAAGTATCATTCTTAAAGCTAATTAAGAAAAGAGTTAGGTACTAGAGCACAGTCCCTTCCTTTTTACTTGTCTTTCTTCTTCACATCGACAAAAATGACATGTAAGTAGGCTTATAACCCACTATTGTATTTTCTCTAAGACACAACTAGATGTGCCCTAAGTATTACACATCTAAGTCCTATGTCATTGATTTTACGCGAAAATTCTTATAGGTATTTCCTTTTTTTATGTTTATTTGAGTCATTTTTTTGCGAGGACTAGGCACATACTAGATCTTCAACGTTCTGTAATTAGTCTAGACTACGGTCCTCCCCATAGATTTGGACCTAATTATCCATCTAATCTTGTCAGCGTTTTTTAATAACTAATCAAGCTCAAAAGTACCCATTTCAAGTTGGTTTTAAAGGAGCCGTACACTGAAGCAGCCCTCACTAACTAATACGAGTACCTAACTCTTTTCTTAATTAGCTTTAAGAATGATACTTATGTTACTTCATTTGCCACTTCCATCTTTAATTACTTGTCGCGTCATCCTTTTACCTATATAGCATGCATGTTACTCTATATTGGTTGTATTAATGCTTCACATTATGAGACGAAGGAAGTATTTTGTTACTCCCGCTATGAGTATCATAAGTACTTAAGTAATATCAGGAGTATGAGAAAGAAGGGAGTATTGTAGCATTTATTTAACCAAAACCACTTAATTTAGCTCTCTTGCTAGACCAACAAGTTACGAATCACGACTTTGATTACGTAACCAACAGGGTGGACAAGAACGACGACGGGAGGATCAGCGAGGACGAGGCCAAACAGGTAAATTTTCACTACTCTTTCAGTGGTTCATTCAAGCGTTCTATATTTGCCGGTTGTGGCTTTTTTTTTCGCTTTTGTTTGTGTATCTGAGATGAGTTTCATATTTTATTGATACCTTAATTAATAAAATGATTGTGTGCATTGCTTGATGCAGAGGCCAAAGGTAATCTTCTTTTTTCAAAAATAAATAAATTATCAAACATCTCCTCATTCTCCAAAAATAGCAAACGGAAGGTGTGTGTTCTGCGATTTTCAACGATGGACGTGTTGAACAATACTCGCTCGACCAGATTGCCATTTCACATCTGCACATAGGTGTCATCAACGTACCAGCACGACATGCTTGTAAGCATGTTCTCGTGACCGATTTTGGTCCTTTTCCCACAAGTTCTGCCGTACTACTCCTTCAGTTCACTAACGTAACACGTTTCAAACATTTCCGGCAACACCAAAAACAGTTTAAAAAGACATTTCTGAAACTTCTTACATTACTGAACAGAGGGAGTACTGACCAAACCAACGAGCCCTTGTTTGGTTCATGTCTTTCGCATCCATTTGCGTAATTATCTTATTGTCTTAGTTTTTTTAACATGAGCAATTTGCCGGAAAATTGACTTTTTGGGGGGCTTATACTGGTTTGCTCTGCAGATCATCACGTTGAGCGTATCGGCGAACAAGCTAACGATGGCCCCGCGACAGTGCGAGGAGTATGCACGTCTCATCATGGAGGCGTTGGACCCCAACGAATTCGGCTACATCGAGGTAGAACAACGGCCTTATTTGCCATGCAAGATTGGTTCGTGTTACTGACGGTGATGCATAGAATTCATGGTAATAACTGGTTTGCAGCTGCACAACCTGAAGATGCTGCTTCTGGAGGCGCCGAGCGAGTCGACAACCAACAGCCACAAGCTCAGCAAGCTGCTGAGCCAGCGTCTCCGCCCGACGACGGATCCCAGCCCCATCCGGCGGTGGTACAAGCGTGCCAAGTGCTCCCTGGAGGACAACTGGCGTCGCTGCTGGGTGATGCTCCTGTGGCTCTCCATCTGCGTGGGCCTCTTCGCCTGGAAGTTCATGCAATACCGCCACCACGCCGTGTTCGGGGTGATGGGCTACTGCGTGTGTGTGGCCAAGGGCGGGGCCGAGACGCTCAAGTTCAACATGGCGCTCACGCTCCTCCCCGTGTGCCGCAACACCATCACTTGGCTCCGGAGCCACACCACTGCGGGACGAATCGTGCCCTTCAACGACAACCTCAAGTTCCACATGGCGATCGCGGTTGGGATCACCGTCGGCGCCGGGCTACACATCATCTCCCACCTGGCATGCGACTTCCCGCGGCTGGCGCACCGCCCACCTTCAACGACAACCTCAAGTTCCACATGGCGATCGCGGTTGGGATCACCGTCGGCGCCGGGCTACACATCATCTCCCACCTGGCATGCGACTTCCCGCGGCTGCTGCACGCCATGGACGACGAGTACGAGCCCATGAAGCCATTCTTCGGGGACGCCAAGCCGCCCAACTACTGGTGGTTCGTGAGGGAGACAGAGGGGTGGACGGGGCTAGTGATGCTCGCGCTCATGGCCGTCGCCTTTACGTTCGCCAGGGCATCGCTCCGCAAGGGGAAGCTCCGCCTTCCCAAGCTCAAGAAGCTCGAGAGCCTCGACAGCAACCCCGAGCCTAGGGAGCTCACCCGCTTCGCCGGGCTCGTCAACGCCTCGTGCAGCCGCCTCACTTGGTTGGTCAACGCCTTGCTCAACCGCTTCACTGGGTACAACGTCTTCTGGTACACACACCACCTCTTCCTCGTCGTCTACGCACTGCTTCTTGTCCATGGACACTTTCTCTACCTCAACAAGAAGTGGCAAAAGAAGTCGGTAAGTATGAGGGTATTTGTTATGCATCTTAGTACTTCTAGGACAAAGTAGTATCGAGTCACCTCTGTTTCGTGGTCGTTGAGTACATAACAACTTCAGAAATATGGTAATACTTCCGTGTGAGTTTATTAGTAGTCCCTGTCATATTTTGTGTCAAAACTTGATTAGCAAAATGTTAATGCATGTCACAAAAATCATATTTTTGGACTCGGTATTTGAATGTAGAGTTGAATGATATTATCTTTGCTAAGTACAACTTATAGTATTATATCTGTTAAATAATAATCATAATATGACGCAAAATACAAGGGGCTAGTAAAAAGGAGAGAGGTAGTATGGATTTTGTTCCCACTTAAGATTACTAGTAATAATGTACGTGCAATGCACATTATATTTGGTAGGATATTGGTTGCACGTTATATTAGGTAAGATATGTTGCACGTTGGTATTTGGTAAGATATCAATTACTTTTTACGCGGGAATGGTAGAATATTAATTACATGACAGATTTCATGGGATATCGTTGTGTCAAAACGTGTTTATAACCAACGGCAGTGATGGGTAATTAGAGCGTTAAACATGTTTGGTGCTTAACATTGGAGCGATTTGAACCGATAGATAAAATGATTTGACGGTCGAGATGATTTGGATCTGCCCCTTTGGGTTTTTTTATATTGGTATAGATATAGATGTGTTTAAGGTAGTTCGGACTTAGGTAGGGGGGGGGGGGCTTAGGTAATAACTAAATCAGGAATAAAGGCAGTAGTAGTGTCTGTACTTCTAGATCGGCAATTGATTTGCCCAATCAAATACTTGACCAAAAAACTATATGTTTAAAACCTATAACATACAACTAATATTTAGTTGGCCAAATAGATGACCTACATACTAAAATCACATGCATATCGTATGCACCCATCTAGAGGTTGAACTATTAATTATTAACTCAATATATGTCTATGCGTGTGCTACTAAGTGCAGACGTGGATGTACCTGGCGGTGCCGATGACCGTGTACGCATGCGAGCGGCTGACGAGGACGCTGCGGTCGAGCGTGAGGTCGGTGAAGAAAGTCAGGGTGGCCGTGCATCCGCACCCGGCGACCCTTCTGTCGCTGCACTTGTCCAAGCCGCAGGGGTTCAGGTACAAGAGCGGGCAGTACGTCTACGTCAAGTGCCTCGACGTCTCGCCATTCCAGTGGTATGTACGCTGCATGCAGCCGGCGGGCACACTTGGTTTAATCACCGATCGGCCAATCCGGCCGTCTGATCAATAGACGAACGTGCAGGCACCCGTTCTCCATCACGTCGGCGCCAGGGGATGACTACGTCAGCGTCCACATCAAAACGCTCGGTGACTGGACCAACCAGCTCAGGAACGCCTTCTTAAAGGTACGTACTCCTACATACCAATGCGATTAGTCGCGTTGATCTCCTCATCACCCTCTAAGTAAAGCTCGTTCATATAAAAAGAAGTTAAAGAGTGTTGTATTGTGTACGAGTCGCAGGTTTGCCCAACACCGACAGAGGGGACGACCGAGATTCTTCGGGCGGAGTACAACCGCGACGAGGCCATGTCCAACCCGAGGTACATACGCGACTATTTTCCTGTGCTTGTGAAATAGTTTCCCTTTTGGTTGTGAAAATTCATCCTGGTGTTTTCATTTCGGTTCATGTGATTATGGAGCACAACTGATTTGATGTGCCATCCCCTGGACTGGAGTGGTCCAACCCAGCCATACTAGTGTCGAAAAATGCATGCAAATGCCATTACTGATAGCACATGAATGAATTTTCAATGTCTAGACAATTCTTCAACACTTTGAGCTTCATGAAGGGATTGAAGACTCCATTGCTTCCAAACTTACTATCGGCTCGTGCTATTTTGCTAAGTCGCCCTCTGTGATGCATTCTTGCGTGAATAAATCTACTACGTATATGTTATCCTTAAGTTTCCGTTCCTTATGTGATCTATGGTCATGTGAATTCATCTTGGTCAATCAATATGACCAGCTTAATTACCGAAAGTAACCGTGTGCTTGCTGTGCTGCAGCCTCCCGAAGGTGCTGATCGACGGGCCGTACGGGGCGCCGGCGCAGGATTACAAGGAGTACGACATCGTGCTACTGGTGGGACTCGGAATCGGTGCAACGCCCATGATCTCGATCATCAAGGACATCATCACCAACGCGAGGCGGCTCGACGGGGACGTTGAGTCCGGCAACGGCAACGGCGGCGGGGGGGGAGCCCGTTCCGGACCCGCCGGGCCTACTTCTACTGGGTCACCCGTGAGCAGGGCTCCTTGGAGTGGTTCCGCCGGGTCATGGACGAGGTGGACGAGGCCGACGAGAAGCGCATCATCGAGCTCCACAACCACTGCACCAGCGTCTACGAGAAGGGCGACGCCCGGTCGGCGCTCATCGCCATGCTCCAGTCCCTCCACTACGCCAAGAATGGCGTCGACGTCGTCTCCGGCAGCCGCGTCATGACCCACTTCGGCCGGCCAAACTGGGCCCAAGTCTACCAACGCATCGCCGACGAGAACAAGCAAAAACGCGTCGGTCAGTACCATACCGAAACTACATTCCATTTTGCAATACTACTGCTGTACATATTCAGCCATTCGCAACTTCTAGCACCACACGCTTTGTTTGGATAGCATGACGAGCATGCTCGAGAAGACGAGAAGTTGCGCCTTTGAGTCCCAAGTCCCAACCACTGCAGAAAATTTTGTTACTACTTGCCGATGGTTAATTACGACCACCTCCGAAATTTGAGCTGTCAAGTGTAGATAGAAGCATCAAGGTTCTCCACCATAAATTAGTTGAGCTCGGGTATATATATATAGGACTACTCCTAGAATATTTGCCCTTGCCAAATTGAGTCATATCAGTCAAGGCATGACGATCTTCTCGCCTCAATCCAGTCAATAATTAAGAACAGCAGAATCGATCGGCCAGCAACATTTTTAGTGCATGCATAGCATTAGCATTACTTTTCGGAACTGACACTAACTCTGTGTTTCTCGGATATCACAGGAGTGTTCTATTGTGGCGAGCCGGTGCTCACGAACAAGCTGCGCGGGCTCGCAAAGGATTTCTCAAGTAAATCAAGCACAAAATTCGTGTTCCACAGCGAGAATTTCTAGTTTTGTAAGCCATCCAGCCAGAAGAGGTTTATCCTTTTGCGGAACCGTGTTAATTTAGCTCCTAGATTAACACTGTGGCTTCTCTTACTGTGCCCTCCATCCAACATCGTGTGCATTTCTGCACCATTGTGAACAAACTAAACTGACCACTGGACGAATACATTATTAAAGGACATCATTTTCCCGTTTAGTGCCTAGATTTTTGAAATGGTCACCGGGGGGGGGAAATCACGCCACAGCCCGGCGTGATCCTTAAGTAATGACGTCCGGAGACGGTGAGACCAAAGAATAAGGTCATCTAGAATCGCTTTGATCGTACCTCTCGTATCAATCTCGAGACTCTGGAAAACTTTTTTGTTCCTAGCATCCTAGATTTTCCAGAGAATGAGAAGTAGCAAGAAGGGGCGGATTGTGGACGGCAGGGCAGGCGGCCAGGCGGAGGTGAAGAACTCAGCGATCGGAGAAAACTGAGGTTGAATACCGGTAGCACGCCAAACCCTGCGAGCCGCCGGACAAGTGAAGAAGAGGTGGTCACGGTCCTCCACCGCGCTGTTACAACGAGGACAGGTGTCGGAGCTTAAGAGGTGCTTCTTGCGCAGGTTCTTCTTGGTGTTCAGGCGATCCAAGTAAAATAGCCAACCGAAGATCATCACTCTTCGGCACCCTTGAGTCCCAAACCAAGGCAAGGGCTTGGTCGTTGAGCTGGGTGGATAGGGCAGCATATGCGCCTCGCGTGGTGAAACTTTCACCATTCAGCAGCCTCCTAGTGTCCGGTTCCTGAGAGGTAGACACATCCTGCAACAAAGAGTTGAGAGAGGCAAGTTCTGTGACCGCAGTATTGGTTAGTCGATTACGAAGAGCAAGCTCAATCCCTTCCTGTAAAATATTAGCTACGAGGGCATTTTGTTTGGTGTGGTGGGAGAAGAGAGCAGGGTAGATGATAGCCAGAGGCTCAGGCAGAAGCCAACGATCTAACCAAAAGAAAGTGGACTGTCCATTACCAATGATACAGTGTGAAATCTCTCTCAGGCTCTGCAACTGTTTAAATATAGTTTTTGCAAGGAAGGAGCTGTTACTACCAAAACCAATGTGAAGTGGCGAGTGATGTAAGATCCAATCTTTCCAAGGAAGGTTGGTGGAGTGCATGAACTTGTAAGCAAATTTCAGCAGTAGACAAAAATTTTGTGCACGTAAGTTTTTAACACCTAGACCACCTGCGACTTTTGGAGTGCAAACCTTATCCCAAGCTACCAGGCATTTAACCCCAGAGCAAATCTCCTCATTAGACCAGAAAAAGGTACGTCTGCGTTTATCAATGGCTTCAAGAACACTAATAGGAAGAGAAAAACAGAGCATGAAGTAGGTGGGCAGGCTATCAAGGACAGCAGACAACAAGACGAGTTTACCACCGCGAGAGAGAAGGAGGGCAGCCCAGCCAGAGAGATAGATATCACATCTGTCAATGATTGGCTGGAAGGCCGACGGGGGCAGCTTGTAGGGGGAGAGAGGGAGCCCTAGATATGTTTGGGGGAAGGAGGAGATGTTAGTGGCTAGGTCCGAGGCCATTTTAGTGGCAAGTTCCGAGTCCACATTGAGAGGGATGAAGGTGGTTTTGTGAAAGTTGATTTGGAGACCTGTGGCAGCTGCAAAATTATCTAGGGTTCGCTTCATGTGCGAGGCAGCCTCGGGGGTGGCTTTGACAATAATGAGGGTATCGTCTGCGTATTGAAGGACCGGACAGGGCAGGGTGGGATTGAGAGGGTGCAAGAGAAGCCCATCTTGATTGGCTTTGATAATAAGTTGCTGAAGAATGTTGGCGATAATGATGAAGAGGTAGGGCGAGAGGATCACCCTGGCGTAGTCCATTCTTACACTGGATCCATCTACCCAGGACACCGTTAAGCATGACCGCAGTTGAACTAGTGCAGAGCAAAGATTCGATCCAATCGCACCAACGTAGTGGGAAACCACGAGTACGAAGAGTGCGAAGGAGGGAGGACCAGCAAACAGAGTCGAAGGCTTTACGAAAGTCTAATTTGACAACCAGGGAGGGAGCTTTATGCTTGGCACAGCAATGAAGGATATCGGCCGCGTACAGAAAATTTTCAGAGATGTTACGGCCGGAGAGGAAGCCCGTTTGGTCAGCGTGGACTAGGAGAGGAATGAGTGCCTAGATTAATAATAAGGCACCGTGAGTGACCATTTGGATTGATAATAAGGCATCATGAGTGAGTATTTGGATTTCATTTCTTTGAGAAACATGTATGGCTCTTGAAACCCATGATCAAAGGCTCAAAGCTGCAGCCCCGCAAACTTGAAGATTGAATAAAGCTCTCATGTTCTCTCCAAAAAGACAAGATATAGTAATCACCTCAGACAACAATATTGATCAATCTTTGTCAAAAAACATTCTTAAATGATGGCAAAGATTTATCTCATATGTTAATTAAGAAGAGAATTATTCAGTTAATTAACGAAAAATCGGACAAAAACTGTCACAAACACACAAGATACCCCACACACACCATTATGAAGAAGGCCTCGTCGACGCAGCGCATTGACATCATCACCATCGCTTCTCTTCAAGTAAGCATCAGCCCATCCCTTCTTCCCAGCAAACAACTCTGACTTCACCACAAATGGCCACCAACCCAACGCACACCGAAGAGGTCTTGCGAAGCCACATGAAGATCATGCCAAACACTCAGTCATCCGCGACGGAGACATCGCAGCTCAGATTTTGATGGGGAGCTGCGAAGAAGTATGCAAGGTTGGGCGCCGCAAAACAGTTGTGACAGGTTCTGAAAATGGGCCGTCCATATTAATTAAAGGCTGCCACATAAAAGAGCCCTTTTTAATATACGGAATTTTGCAAATCATATGCACACAAATCTCCTTCTGTGTCAATAAGATCGAACCAGACATGAGGCACCACCAAATTCGGACTAATTAACTCAGCTATAACACCCCTCAAATGGCAATGAGATCTGCATGCCCTGTGGAGCATGTAAACCGCGTACCACCTTTCTTTTATTTCCGAAAGCATCACGTAGCTTCCTCCTCCTAATGAACATGATTTTCTAAGACGCAACAAGACTTGTTTCACAGCAAGGACTAAAGGAACAAGACTGATCAAATGGCGTCATCAACTAAAAATTTAATCTCGAGATAGCAAGGTGCGGTTTCCCGTGGGGAACACGACGTCCGGTATTCAAATCTTGCAGCCGTATGAACAGGCATGATGATGGATTAAAATAGCTTAGTTACTTATCAGATAAGATCATAAAAGATGCTTGTTTTGACAGAAGTGCAGTTGACTCGACCGCTCTTGATGCCGATGCTCAACAAACTTGCGAAGCAGTACACTTCCACGCATCGAATTGATGGTTGTTGTGTTGCGGATTGAAATAATATGATAGCTTAACCGGCCTGCAGTTGGTACTACCCAAGTCCAATATAGGATGAGGTCTTAACCAACGTTATAAATTGAATAGGAAGACTTCGCATAACACTCAAAGTCTTCAAGTATAGTAGCTGCTAGCTGTCATCTATAAACAACAAAATCTTTCAGAAACTCTCAATTGTCCTCTCTGGCTTTATGTAACCGGGAAGTGCTACAAAGCAGGTGCGGCATGTCAAAATGTTCTTAAGTTGTTGTATATCAAGAGTTTAAGACATGTTGTCGTAACAAAAGAAAAGGGGGGACATAGGTAGGCACAGAGCTTTGAATTGTACTAGTAGCATTGTGTAATCACTAAACAATCAATTCTAGTTAGCTTGAGGGACATACAGATACAGGAAAAGATCAAAGATTTAGAGAAATGCTATGTGTATTAGCAGATAATGTTATCGGAAGACTCTTAAATGGTTGTACAGAAATGTCATATTGCTTAATCAAAAGATATAGTTTCTCTGGTTAGAATAATGCACGACAGAAAGCATGATTGTGCAGGTAGGTTGCAACTGTCATAGCAGAAAATCATACGAGTCAACGCCCTGAGAGTCTGGGACACTTGTCATCTAAATGGCAGAATCCTAAGGTAGTGCACTTTAGGTGGATTTTGTCATCGGCTGGGTTTCTTCCATTTGCCACTGTCCTTTGGGCTGAGACTGGAGGAGATGCCGGCGGTACGAAGAACCTGCTTAGATGTTAATAGGATAGTTTGCTATATATCCTACCTTCAAATAGTTGTTAGGGCTTGCTCTTTTGGCTTTCCCTTTTATGCTGCATGTTTTAACAGGCATGTGGCTGTGTTACAAATAGTTTCTAGTCCTCCGTCCCATAAAATAACGTCTAGAATTAGAATGCGTATTACTAGATTTTTACACAATTTCCTGAAATAAAGAACTTTTTTTTAAATAATCCTTATTTAGATACGGTATTATTTTACTTGCCGGTTTTCCCAGAATATGGTACCAACAACTTGATGCAGTGAGCAAAAATGGGTAGGCGGTGATGAAGTGGGGATGGAGCAATTCCTCGAGCTACGGTTTCAACATAACTCATTGGTGTGGATATAAAATACATACTCCCTCTGTTCCAAAATAAATGACCCAACTTTGTGGATATAAAAACACGAATTATTCCACTTGGATCATGTACTTTATTCAAGCCAGTCGGAACATTCCGCTCTAATCATGAAGCAACAAGCAACAAGCAACAACCACAATGACAGTCAACATTCAGTTCCAACCTACAGTTCACACCGTACCACTAAGCTGCACCATGGCTATGGCTAGCAGATCAACCACCCGTCCCCTATAAATAGCCATCTCCCACCCGCCCCTTCGGGTCTCATCACACGCATCCGATCCCTCTTCCAACTACTGCTTCGGCTGCTGCTGCCGCCCGAGCGGAAACCAAACCTCCGGCGGCGAATTTCCGGCGCGCGTGCGCTGGCTGAGTTCTGCCTCCGCATTAGCTGCGGTTTCTTGGAGGCAGGGTGCGTGCTTCCATCCGCTGGCTGACTTCCTGGGGACGAGCTAGAACCGGCGGCCGGACATGCCTAGCCGGGTGGGCGATGACGACGCCGGAGTGGGGGAGATCGTGGAGGCCAGCGGGGGCGAGCACGAGAGAGCCGTGCCTCCGGGGAGTCGTTCCGCGGCGCAGAAGACCGCGCGGTTCACCGAGCCCGTGCCTGCGCCGCGCGGGGGCGGCCCGAGCCGCCTCGACAGGTCCATGTCGTCCGCCCCCGCGCAGGCGCTCGAGGGTCTCAAGTTCATCAGCGAGACAGACGCCTCCAAAGGATGGACCAGCGCCGCCGGGTTCTTCGACACTAACTCCCAGAATGATCTCCTCTCCCGCTCCATGTTCGGCGAGTGCATCGGTACGTCAAACGCCTCGCCTCGCTCCGCCTTATCTCAATCGAAAACACAGTTCGCTCGTGCCTGATTAGTTGTGTATATCACTGTGATCAAACAATTTTGCAGGTATGAAAGAGGTCGCGTTCGCCGGCGAGCTGTTCGACACGCTGGCAAGGCGGCGGGGCATCTCCGGGGGCAGCATCGACAAGGCGCAGCTGCGTGAGTTCTGGGACCAAATTTCAGACCCCAGCATCAAGAGCCGCCTGCAGCTCTTCTTCGACATGTACGCTAATTATAAACTCCGGCCCACCGCATTGGGTTTTTTTTACAATCGCCCACCGCATTAGTTTTTTTTAGGAAAACCCACCGCATTAGTTAAGAGTAAACCTGATCATTCACCGCGGCCGCGTGATTTCTGGGACCAAATTTCAGACCCCAGCATCAAGAGCCGCCTGCAGCTCTTCTTCGACATGTACGCTAATTATAAACTCCGGCCCACCGCATTGGGTTTTTTTTACAATCGCCCACCGCATTAGTTTTTTTTAGGAAAACCCACCGCATTAGTTAAGAGTAAACCTGATCATTCACCGGGCTGGGCCTGGTTTAGGCCAGGCTTGTCAAAGCCCAAAGAAAAAAATCCCCAGCCCGGGCCTGGCCCGGCCTGAAACACATGAACCGTTATATTTTCCAATTAAATAAACAATATCCGGGGTATTAACATAATAGAATATGCCTATATTTTAAATAAAATATACATCTATGATCATTTCGGGCTTTTGGGCTGGGCTTCGGGGAAGAAAACGGAGCCGGAGCCCGGCCCGGATGCACATGTCTCCGGGCTGGGTTGTCCATGCACAAGTCTAGTTAAGAGAACTCTTAGTTCATCCTTCTCACTTTACTTTCAAGTTTAGGCTGCTGGTACATGTATATGATGCTATATGATACTACTTTCGAAATATGTTTTACAATGTTTAAACATACGTACCTTTTTTTTGTAACACATAAACATTTTTTAAATGTCACAAACTTACGTAGAACTAGAACGAGAAGGACTAACAACATGAAAAATGTTACCCCTTCTGGACATGCTGTGTTGTCGTAGCATGGTGGTAATCTTAGTTAACGTTGACCACGAGGTCACATGCATGGTCGAGCCACAGTGTTCTCTTTTTTGGGTTACATTTTTTTAAAATTTATTTTTTCGGTCCGTGTTTATATAATAAAGGAATTAGTTATGCTATCGTAACAACAATGATCATCGGTTTGGTGTGGTTGTCCACCCGACCCTACTAGGGGCAGCTCGCGGCTTTGAAACCCCGCCATTCATGTTTTTTATTTTTATTTTAGGGGCTTAATACATAAATAAAAGGATAAGGGCTTTTCTGCAAATCTATCATGCGACAGCAGCAGATGGCAGGCCTAGACCATGCTGGCATGCCATGTAGGCCACGAATACGCCCGCGTATGCGAAATGTGATTGTATATGGATGTCCGTGCAAGTTTGATGACCAGAAACATATATTTTGCAAGTTTGTGCACCATACTGATCATCGCGTGAAAGTTTTATGACTACCGGTCTATTTACCTCTTTCGGGTGCATAGTGTATATGTTATAAATTTATATAATTTTAATTATTGTCGGCATGACATCAAGTAGTGAACATTATTCATTACTCCCTCCGTTCCATAATGAAGTTCACATAATTTTTCTAAAAGTCAAACCTCATCAAGTTTGACCAAGCTTATGGAGAACAATATTTACATGTGGAACGCCAAACATATATCTTTAGATTCGTCATAACATGTAATTTCATATTTTACTTTTAAGTTTTATTTTTATTTTTTTGAAACGTAGGCATAAGCTTTGCCTCATCTATTAATTAAGGAGAAGAGTTTGTGTTACGAAAACACCTTTACAACCCAAATTGTTACTCTCTCAAATGAAACTCCATAACTTCTTTGCTCCCTCTTTGGCCCAAAGCTTGGCCTCATCTTTAATTAGGCGTAAAAGGATAGGTGGCGAAGCGCTTTTTTGTCAAAATGTGCAGGCATTACGCTCGTTCCAAATCGTCCAACACACAAGCATGGTGAGGAAAGCCATAGCTTTCGTGTTAGGTATGTTATCGCCTGAAGAGTTGATCCACCAATCCTTGACGGAATCTTATAGGTGCTACAAAGAGGTGTCAATGTGTCCAAGTTGCAGCCAAGCCTTGACAATGTTCCAGAGGCGAAGGGTGAAAGGGTATTTATAGAAAAAGATGTGGCCTGGATTCTTATTCCGGCCTACATAGAGGACATAGACCGCAATTTGGCCATCCCCGCTTGGCCAAGCGGTCGGCGGTCCAAATCCTATCTTGGATTGCCAACCATGCAAATAATTTTGTCTTTGGGGGGAGCCTTCCAAACCGCCATGCTCCATAGGTGAGAAAGTGAAAATGAGTCCCAATAATTGGGCATTGTAAGCAGACGTCGCCGAGTAATGGCCACTAGTCGTGTGCTTCCAAGAGATATCATCATCCACGAGCTCATACAACTGAAAGTCCTGTATTAGGGACCAAAGCGCCACAAACTCATGTAAGTGGTTCCATGAGAAAGCGTTGTTGAGCTTGATTTGAAATACAAACATTGTCTTTGAGAGCTTCCCGAACTTTCTGTGGTTTCCTTGTTGACGCCTCAAAAATATGTGAGCTATATCCTTTGGCTTCGTCCCAAAAGCCCAAGGGGAGTCTCAAAAGAGGGTCTTGGCGCCGTTCCCAACTATCATGATGGTGTATGCATAGAAGAAGTCAAGGTCTGTCTCATCACAAGGATTGCCCATGCCCACCCAAAGTTTGCTTGGCTCTTTCCATTTGTACCAACGCCATCGCAATCTAAGTTCCTACGCGAATTTGTTGGTGTTGAGGACTCCAAGACTCCCATAGGCCAAGGGGCAGCATACGTTGTTCCAGATTACTTTGCAGTTTGCACCGGTTGTCTTGTTTGACCCATACCAAAGAAAGGCCCTCTCAAGCTTGTTAGTGTTGCGAAGCATGCTTGGCATAACGATTAGAGGTGTAATAGAAAAACACCACTTGGGAGGTAAGCACTGACTTGACAAGACTCGTGCGGCCGATGATTGTGATGTTTTGGCCCTCCCAAGGGAGGAGCTTCATGGCCACCTTGTCCTTGAAAAACTGGAAGTCCACCTTTTTAAGTTTCCAAACCGAGAGCGGGAGACTGACATATCGCATAGGGAAGGATGTCTTCGTGGCTGGCAAGCTTTGGAGAATGCGGTTCAAATTAATGTGGTTGCACCGGATGGGAACTACCGAGCTCTTGTGGGCGTTGGTGCACAAGCCCATGACTTGGCCGAAGTATTTGAGGATGTCGAAAAGATTGTCAATGTCCTTTTTGATCGGCGCCATGAACACCGTCGCATCATCCGCATATAGAGAGGTCCGCACCAAGGCGTCGCGCCCACGAATCTTGTGAAGGAGCCCCTTGCTCATGGCCAATTGGAGGATCTTTTGTAGAGGGTCAATAGCAATGACAAAGAGTAACGGGGAGAGCGGATCCCCTTGACGAAACCTTATATATTCAGTGTTGCATATATAAATAGTTTTCTCTACACACTTGGTTAACATTTACAAAGTTTGACTTTTAGAAAGTCCATATTGCCTGTTATACGTCTAGTGGGGAATGTACCGGAGCGGGGCTCTTTAATTATATAGCAAAGGTAAACATTAGTCCTTGATTGATGCGTCAGGTAAATCATTTTATTAACAAAACCATTCTGTGTTGTGTAACTCATGTATTTTGTCGATCATGGTCAAAGGTGAAGTACGTAAGTGAATGTCTTTGACTAACCAACAGGGTGGACAAGAACGCTGACGGGAGGATCAGCGAGGCGGAGGTCAAACAGGTGAATTCCAACTACTCTTTCACTGGTTCATTCAGGCATCTCCATTCTCCAACAACAGGAATGGAGGGGGTGTGTGTTCTCTTATTTTCGACGATGAACGATTCTCGCTCAAAAAGACTGTCATCGCTCAAAAAGACTGTCATTGCACATTTGCACATCAATGAGGGCTATTCTGATCTGGTCTGCAGATCATCACGTTGAGCGCGTCGGCGAACCATCTAACAATAACCGCACAACAGTACAAGGAGTATGTCAAGCTCATCATGGAGGAGTTGGACCCCCACGGCCTTGGCTACATCGAGGTAATTAACTCTGATGCGTAGAATTGCTATATTAGGGTGCTAAATACTATCTTCCGGCCAATTTATAGTGTTCAATTCAAAAATCTCGCCAACTAAGATAGATGATAAGTGGTGGAATATTTTTTTTGTATTTTACAAAAGTACTCAATTAATGCGATTATTTTTCATAAAAAATGTTACCAATGTATTATTTGCAATGCATGCATGCGTAAATATCTAAAAAAAAATTACATGCATTGATGAGTTTTTCTTTAATCCTCGCATACAGTAACTTAATGCACCTTCAAATTTGAACATGTGGTGAGGAGCAATAAAAATAAAACTTATGAAACGGAAAAATGAAAATTTTGAGATAAGTCGTATAAAATGGAAAGGAGGTAGTAGTGTAATTTGATTAAGTATCATCATAATCCTAGCAAATAGTACTCTTCAAATAGCATTGTGTTGTTCGGAAATTATTGTCTAGTGTAGTATATTATTCTCACCATTAATTCTTTAAATCAGTTACATTGTTGGTCACAGGGGCGAATGTTGGTCACAGGGGCGAATCTAGTGAGTAAAAAGTAGCCTGCACCCAGCACTGGCACCCACTAGATTCGCCCCTGTGACCAACAATGTAACTGATGCAAAGAATTAATTTGCAGCTGCACAGCTTGGAGATGCTATTACTGAAGCCGTTAAGCGAGACAATGACCAACGGCAGTAAATTGCCGGAGCCCAATTGGTACAAGCAGTTGTACTGCCGCGCCCGATACTTCCTGAAGGACAATTGGCGCCGCTGCTGGGTGATGCTCCTGTGGCTCTCTATCTGCGCGGGGCTATTCGCTTGGAAGTTCATGCAGTACCGCCACCACGCTGTGTTCAAGGTGATGGGCTACTGCGTGTGTGTGGCCAAGGGTGGCGCCGAGACACTCAAGTTCAACATGGCGCTCACTCTCCTTCCTGTGTGCCGCAACACCATCACGTGGCTTCGGAGCCGCACCACGCTCGGACGGTTCGTGCCATTTAACGACAACCTCAACTTCCACAAGGTGATCGCCGTGGGGATCTTCGTCGGCGCCGGGCTTCATATCATCTCTCACCTGGCGTGCGACTTCCCGAGGCTGGTGCACGCCACTAATGACGAGTATGAGCCCATGAAGCCATTCTTCGGCGACGTGAAGCCGCCCAACTATTGGTGGTTTGTGAAGGGCACAGAAGGGTGGAGCGGGCTAGTGATGTTGGTGCTTATGGCCATCACCTTCACACTCGCCACGGGGTGGTTCCGCAAAAGAGAAATCCGACGCCCCAAGCCAAAGAAGTCTGAGAGCATCGTTGAGTCCAAGAATCCAAATAGCCTTCCCGGGCTGCTCGGCCGCCTCACCCGGTCCATGAGTGCCTCGCACAACCGCCTCACTATGCTCATCAACGCCTCGTTCAATCGCTTCACTGGGTACAATGCCTTCTTGTACACCCATCATCTCTTCGCCATCGTCTACGCGCTGCTCATCGTCCACGGGCACTTCCTCTACCTCACCAAGAAGTGGCAAAAGAAGACGGTACGTTAACACATCAATCTTGTGGAATGGGGAGCTCTTGTAAAAATTTCAATACATGGAATCTCAATATATCTTTAGAAAAATAGTTAATTCTTCGAATTTGCGCGGGAATTGTCCAAGCCAAAAAATTTGCTTGCACTCAAAAGAATAAATCTCTGGGTTCGATCGGCCATAGCTGACTGACAATTGAGTATTGATTGGAACTATTTGTGGTGCGTGTAGACGTGGATGTACCTGACAGTGCCAATTGTTGTGTACGCGTGCGAACGACTGACGCGAACACTGCGATCGAGGGTGCGGTTGGTGGAGAAGATCAAGGTGGCCGTGCACCCGCACCCCGCAAGCCTGCTGTCCCTGCACATGTCCAAGCCTGAGGGGTTCAGGTTCAAGGGCGGACAATACATCTTCATCAAATGCCCAGACGTCTCAAAATTTGAGTGGTAAGATGCAACAAACTTACAAACATCTCCGGCTGGCCGCCTCACTTAGGGGCTGTTTGATTTTAGGACTAACAACATCACACTTTTTATATATTTTTATTAAACTTATATAATGTAGTTTAATAAAACTGAAGTCACAAGTTCGCACCCTTTGTAAGCGTACATGGCATGGGATCTTACGGTGTGTTGGATTGCCACCAATGTCTACCCTGCCAACTTTTTGGTCATGGCCGAAGTATTGGTCTTTGTTTGGATGATTGCTAATGTTGGCCAATTCATTGGCAAGCGAAACCTCAATTAATTTTTTGGCTAGCCAACTTTTTGCCATGGCAAATCTTTGGCACAAATCAAAGATATTGTTAGTGTGGCACAAAGAAAAACATCTATCTATAGAGATACTAAGAGCATCTACAAGCAGAACCCTCAAACGTCCCATTGGACAGCCCGGTCATTGTTCGGGTAGGAGATAGGCTAAAAAAACACCCAACCGTAATTCTTACTTTGTCCGGGCGTGTCCGGACAATCCACAAATCCCCATATCCAAGTCATACATGGGAAAGATATGGGGATGTCCGGGTGTGTCCTGGAGGATGCCACGTAGGATTTGGCCCACTGTGGACCATCTTTTCTCTTTCTTTACTTTTTCTTTCTTTTCTCTCTCTTCCTCTCCACCAATTATATGGATTTGACTGAACAATATGAGATAATACGAAGAGTGATTGTTTTGCAAGGAAAGTGAGGGTTCAAAACGGACATGACTAGGCACTGACCGGGGAAGCCAATTTAAGCAATTGTGATTGTAGATGCTCTAAGCTCTCTTGATTCGAAGTGTCATGTTGCTCCAGGGGTTGTGAGGTGCTAAGGGCCTCGCATGTGAGGGTGTGTGATGTTTAATTTTATTTATCCTTCTCCTTTTAATTTTTACTTTTCTCACATCTTAATTCATGACGCTATTAAAATATGTGAACATCAAAACATAAACATTTTTTAAAATCCACTTTTTCAGATTCATTAATATTGATTAAATTCACTGATATTCTTGAATTTTGTGATCATTTTTAATGTTTGTGAACATTTCATAAATCCGAAATTATATTTAATTTGTAAACATTTTTCAAATCCATGAATAAATTTTAAATTCATGAATGTTTTCTAAAACTCGTGATTTTTTAAAATTTACAATATTTTAAAAACCCTTGAACATCTTTTAATTCAACTACATTTAAAAAAAGATAACTAGTTTTTTGAGCTAGTAGTGTGGCGAGCTGAAAAAAGCTAAACGAGCGAGAGATGCGGAGAGCCGAGCTGAACGAGCGAGACCTTCGTCCGCAGGCCCATGTGAAACAACAATTTCACGGTTTTAGCATGGAATAGGAGCTCCCAAGAGGCTCAAACAACTACGACCGGCTGACCCCGAGGTCGAAACATGTAAAGACACCACAACCACACATCAAACAACTTCTCCTCTCAGAACAAATAATATCTCAAACAGCAACCCAATATGATATATAAAAAGAACACCGCCAGAACATAATTAAGACACAAGCCAACAGAGATAAAATAAAAGCAAAACTACTTATTGTAAGAATATTCTAGATATAAAAGAGCTAATCCCACAAATGAAGAGTGGCACGGTGAAGCGCGTCTTAGCCTCTAGTCTGGACTAAGGTGTAACTTGAACCAAACACTTACTCTTTTTTGCGAATACGCAAGGATACATTGAACCAAACACTCACTTAAATTGATCATCTTTTTTCTAGATCTCATATGTGACAATTTTATTCTCAAACAAAACAACCCCTCAATGAAATAGCGATTTCTCTAATGGGTGAACTGAATGAGCGTTCAGGCACCCGTTCTCCATCACATCGGCGCCGGAGGACGACTGCGTCAGCGTCCACATCAAGGCGCTTGGTGACTGGACCGAAGACCTCAGGGACGCCTTCCTTAAGGTACTGTTGTGATTAGTGACATTGATCCCATCATCGTCAACCCCAAAAGCTCCAAAAACATATCTATCCCTAAACGTGTGTGCACAAATTGTAGGTTTGCCCGAACACAGAGAGGAAGAACGAGATTCGACAGGTAGAGTATGACCGCGACGACGCCAAGTCCAACCCAAGGTATGTACGTATGAGCAAAAGTTGACTTTTTCCCGTGAAATCCGGTCCCATTTTCTCCTCTCGGGTCATGAGTTCGAAATTGATTCGATCGGACATACCTTTGTGATGCAATCTTTAGCTATCCTCACCCTTTGGATGTATAGATATGTAGCAAGAGAAAGGGCTTCGAAACAAGCATGATCTTCTAGAATCTCCGGATCAATAAGACCTTGAAAAAAGGTCATCGATGCTCCCATGTATCTTCCTTGACCATCCCTGCAAATTGCCGCACAACAACCTCTCTCACTATGTTGAGAAACAACTACGTCAACATTTATCTTTGGCCCTCCATCTAGGGATTTAATCCACCTTGGTTCACTCGACCTCTAAACAGCAAAATAAGCCATCTTCTTCTCCAGGGTAAGCTCGAGATCCTTCGAGTATCTCAGAACGAATAGCCTTGTGGACAGTGAACTCTGAAAGATTTGTTCATGCTTCACTTCCGTCTCGCCTACCATATCACCCACAAGGTTACGAGGAGATTTGCAAAGTCTTATATGCTCCACAAGCTCCTCCTTCCTAAGTGCCCATACACACTTAGACATATGGCAATCGAGTAAAGCGTGATGCCATACTGATGCATTGCATATCGCACATAGATCATCCTCGGATATATTCCTCCTCTTTAGAGTTTCACCGGTAGGGATGCTATTTTCTTTACTAGATGCCATGCAAACGATCACACCTTTGCCGGCACCTTGGCCAACCACAGTTTAGTCCAATGACTTTGGGACTTTCCTGTATTCGACTTGCTAGGCCTATCTTCCAGTATCGATGGATGATTTGTTTGATTGATTGATATGTTTTCTTTTCTCAAATGATAAGTGTTACATGTATGGCACAAAGTAACAATGCCCTGACGTTTTTACAACTAAAATTGCCATAAAAACATAAAAAAAAACTGAAACCTACCATCCAACAGAAAGTTGACATAGTTCACAACTAAAGTTGCTATCCTTAGGAACTAAACTTGTCATCAAAAAACATCGGGATGGAATAGCTTCGTGCCACATATGTGACACTTATCAGGGTCATTTTTTTATGGATTGATTGATATATGGAAAATATTAAGGTGTAATTGTCCGATGGTTGGGCTGGACTAGTATAGTGGCATCTCCCAGTTGTTGCTTATAGGGGCCAAGCTTAGGCTACAGTTTTAGGTCCAAACGCCAAGCCCGAAAGTATGAAATAGCTCGAAACTAGGGTTTAGTGAAAATAGCAGGCTAAATAGTTAAATTGGTATTTTTATACATGAAACTGTCATTGCTTATTTATTTTGGGCTGAGTTTGGACTTCAGATTCTAAGGACGAGTTTTTAAAAGCCGGGTCAGAGGATTCCCGGGTTTTGTCAGGAGGATGAACGGTCATATATAAGAGACAATAAGAACAGTTTTATGGACCGGAAAGAATATTTTCCCTTCCTACTGCAACTATGCGTTAATAAAATCCATCTGCTACCCATATGTTTTCTTCACGCAATTGCTGTCTTTGGTCATGTGAATCTTGAAAAAATAAATACTCGTGCTCGTGCTGCAGATTCCCCAAGATACTAATCGATGGGCCGTATGGTGCACCCGCGGAGGATTACAAGCGGTACGAGGTTGTGCTTCTGGTGGGACTCGGCATCGGTGCCACGCCCATGATCTCGATCATCAAGGACATCATCAACAACACGAAGCGGCTCGGGGACATCGAGTTTGGCAACCCCGGCGACGCAAGCGCGCCGACGTCGTTCAAGACTCGCCGTGCCTACTTCTACTGGACCACCCGGGAGCAAGGCTCCTTCGAGTGGTTCCGTGGGATCATGGACGAGGTGGCCGAGACCGACAAGGATGGCATCATCGAGCTCCACACCCACTGCACCAGCGTCCACAAGGAGGGCGACGCCCGGTCGGCGCCCCTCACCATTCTCCAGTCCCTGTACTATGCCAAGCACGGCATTGACATCATCTCCGGCAGCCGAGTCAAGACCACCTTCGGGCGAGCGGACTGGCGTGAAGCCTACGAGCGCATCGCTCAGGAGAACCAAGGAAAACGCGTCGGTCAGTACCGTACAGAAACTAACTACTACTCCTTCTGTTTTCCAATACGAAACTACTACGACGCTGGCCTACTGGTAGGCAGGGTCATCCAGGGTAAATTGCACAAATACACAACATTTGGGGCTTAGTAAAGAAGTACTCCCCCATAAAGTAAAGTAATATAAGATCGTTTAGATCTAAACGGTCTTATATTACTTTACGGAAGGAATACATATATATTCAGTCACGACAATTTCTAGCACCACACACTTTCTGTGCGTAGCACAATTAGCATGCTCGAGAAGCTGCATCTTGGAGTTACAACCATAGTCTAGATAGAAATGATCAATACACGCATAGTTAGTTGAGCTCGGGTATATGCACATAGAGAAAATTACACAATATACAACATTTGAGGTTGAGGTAACAAAAAACTACAACTCGGGGGTATTTTAACAAAAACAACAATTCTAGGACTAATGAGAAATATAACATGTGGGCACCATGTGTTAATTTTAAAAAACCAAAGTTAAAAAAATGAACTAAAAAAACATAGTAATTCAGTCCATCTTTGCTGATCAATCTGGGAAATTTTCAGCCTATTTTACTTAGCCATTTTAAATTTGGACAGTTTTTGTAAGTCAACTCATTCACGTTCATACAAAAATCGTCCATACTTTCATACGGCAAAGTAAAATAGGCTGAAATTTTCCCAGATTGATCAACAAAGATGGACTGTGCTACACTTTTTTTTGTTATTTTTTTCAATTTTTTTCCTTTTTTTGGGATTTTTTGAAAATTTTGATTTTTTTAAAAGAACTTCAATTATTATAATTTTTCTAGATCAAGCCAACTGTCCCGAATATTGTGTATTTGTGAAATTTCCTCGTGCACATATATAGTATTCGTGGATAATCTCTCTTACCCAACTATGACATACCAATCAAGGCATGAGCTTGTCGTCTGAGTCCACTGCATAAGAACAACATGATCAATCAACCAGCAAAACTTTTGTGCATACATAGCATTGCTTTTCTGAATTGACACTAACCTTGTGTTTCTTGGATATCGCAGGAGTGTTCTACTGCGGCATGCCGGCGCTGACAAATGAATTGCGCTATCTTGCAAAGGATCTCTCGAGAAAAACAAGCACACGGTTTGAGTTCCACAAGGAAAACTTCTAGTTTTGCCAGCCATCCAACCACAAGAAGTTTATGTTTTTGTGGAACATACCACATTCGCAAAAGAAGAAAATTACTACATACCAAGTACTAAATTATCATGATATATATTATCTTCTCAGATACGGAGTAACATGTACGGACACTTGTTCATTGTCATGTAACTATATATGGTATCTATATTGACTATCTATTTATCATGCGTTATTATATAATAATTTACTTATGGTACCATGCTATGAGTGTTGGTATTTGACCTTCCCTTAGCCTGCCAGACCTTCCTTTGTTATGGGAAGAAATTCGCTTCATTTAATTTAAATGTAAGTGGTAGGATATGGATAATTCATGCTATCAGACCCTATGCATTCAAAAACCTGTATAAAGTACTTGTGCCTTGCTGCTTTTGGTCAAGTACTTGGAAATTTTTGTCGACTTTCTTGGTTTAAGAAAGGATGCTAGACAAAAAAGGTTTTATGATGTCACCTCTATTGCGCTGAGTTCGGTTTCATGGTTAGCATTGATCAGTGAACCATTTGGAAAATATGATTGGTGTCGGTTGACAATATTTCCGTTGTGTTGGAGGAGGGAGGTTTGGTGTCTGGGATCACATGCACATGATATGAGCAGTAAATTCAAAAATTCAAAAAAAAACTTATTTCCTTTGGCGCTGAAGATGCTCGAGTGTGCCAGGAGCGTGCAAATGTTTCCAGATTCTACTACGTGGATAAGTTCACGTCGTCATGTGTGCCAGAGCTTCGATCAGCCATGGAATCAGCTGTTCGCCTTCTGTTGGGGATATAGCTACCAGGTATGACCCGCCCAGGAGGGGCCGGGTCAACCCCAATGGCGAGTTACAAAAGAAGCCTAGTAAACATTCAAGGTGATAGTTTATTAAGAATTATAGAAGGCCTAAGCCCAGAGGCGGCTTAAAGCCCAATATTGTAAACCGCCATACGTAAAGAAAGACTTGTAAAGAAAGGCATATAAAAGAAGTCATCGAGCCGGACACGTTTTATGAGCCGGTCGGGACTCTGTAGGCCGCCAGGCGTTAACCCGTGTATATAAGGGGACGACCCGGCGGCGGCTTAGGACAAGAGACAACAGATTGATAGCCAAGCTAGCGGATTCGCTCCTTGGTCATCGAAACCTAGCAATACAACATCAACTGGATTAGGCCTTACCTTCACCGTAAGGGGCCGAACCAGTATAAACCTTCTCGTGTCCTTTGTCCCGATTAACCCCTTTAAGCTTCCTAGTTGTGATGGCCCTACGATTAAGTCCTTTCGCTAGGACATCTGCCATGACAATTCCATGACAGTTGGCGGCCACCGTGGGGCCAGTGCACGGTGAATTTGAGTTCTTGAAGGGCAACTTCGAAGGGCCGGATGACCAAGAGTCGTCGCGGCAAGCTCTACATCGACGATGAAGGCTGGGGCCCCGACGCCGGCTCAATTGAGTACGGATACCGGGTCCCCTTCGGCGGAATCCAAGTCTTCATCGGCTGGATTGGCGAGCCGGGCCCTGAGCCGGACATCTGCACCGACCTCGTCGAGACGGCTCAGTGCGCTGGATCTACCCGGCTCAACCCGCCGTGCGGCAGGCCTTCCTGGGTTGCATCCATGGACGGGAATTTTCTGAAGGATCGATACACGGTGGTGAGACGGCCATATGTTCTGACGGTGCATCGTCCACAGGCGAGACAGATTCTCTGTATCAGCTACAAGATGGCATGCTTGGGGGTTGTTCCGATGGCAGCAGTATTCAGGACCCCTTTGAGCCGCCGAATCGAGTCGGAGTCTTCATGGCTGGCACTCAACCCGGGCAGAATTCTACGGTGGCGGCAGCAATAACCACCGGGTCGGCAGCAGCCGGGTCAGGAGACCCCGCGCACGCCCCGGCTCGGGTATTAATGGACCTCATGGATAAGATGACGGCTCTGTTAACTGCTGTGGTTGAGCCGGCGGATAAGGTTTAGCATGACACAGAGGTGGCACGACTACATGAAGAGGTGGCACAAGCCAAGGAAAATTTAGTAGCAGAAGATGTCAGGATGGCTGCGGAGCGGGCGGCTTTGGATGCTCGTGCTCAGCAGCTTCAAGCAGAGACTTTTCGGCTCTCGGTGGATCTGAACGCGTCAAACGAGGTCATGAGGAGAAGACACCAGAAAACTCAGTCACGTCTACCTCTGACTTACGATCCTAGGAATCTTTTCCACACACCCGGGGCCGGTCCCAGCAACCCGCCGGAGGCAAACCGGATCACAACACCCGGGACGGGGGGCGGTTC
>NW_024115721.1:0-10001 GCF_003073215.2 Triticum urartu
GGATGGTCAGTTAAGGCAAAGATCCGTTGAAGATATGATGAAATAAGATAAGGATTTAATTAAAATATGATGTCACGGTGGGTTAACCCGGATCCAGAAGATGACGTCACAATGGGTTATGACCTTTTCACGAACAGAAGACAGAATGACTAATTCTTAAGGTATTTTAAGATTGACATGAACCGGTCCAAATCAATCTGGGGCCTAATGTTGGGGATATAACTATTTGAGTAAGCCGGCCAGGAGGGGCCGGGTTATGCAAAGAAGACTCATCGTAAAGGAAGCCCAAGACCCAGCGTGACGGTTCATAGAGCTTAAGGCCCATAGAGACAAACCGCCGTAATGGCGTGACTTGTAACATAAGGTAGGGGTAACTAGTCACCGAGCCGGACACTGTTTATGAGCCGGCCGGGACTCTGTAGGCCGGAGGGCGTCAACCCGTGTATATAAGGGAACGACCCGCCGGCGGCTTAGGGCAAGAAACAACCAATCGAGAACCGGGCATAGCGTATCTCGCTCCCTGGTCATCGAAACCTCAAGCAATACCAACCCAACTAGACGTAGGCCTTCCTTCACCGCAAGGGGCTGAACTAGTATAAACCTCGCGTGTCCTTTGTCCTGATTAGCCCCTTTAAGCTTCCTAGTTGCGATGGCTCCACGATTAAGTCCTTGCAAGAGGACATCTGCCATGACAATTCCACGACATCCACCCTGTTGTCCTAGACTGCCAATAGACCAATCTAATGATTGTCTTCGAAGAAGAACGAAAAGAAACTCTGTGTGGGACGTTACATTCTCTCGCATTAGAGCAAGCTTTACTTGAATCTGCACCTGCTCCTAGGGTTGTTGTGGTATCCATGAGTCATTGAGACTCAGCAATAACATTACCAAGGGAACTAAGACTAACATGACTTAACTTCTATCCTAAGGGGAGATTGAAAAGTATTTGTTGGGCTAGGACCACATTTTGGGCATTACAATGTTGTGGCAGCGCGCCAGCACCCGGGACAAATTGATGTTCCTTAAAACGGGGACTATGGCTTGTAGGCGGCGGATCCGGTTCTCTTCCCCGACCTCGTTGGCGCGATGCAGCGGATTCCAGTCCAGGCTAGCACGAGGACAATCCCTAGCCGATGTGCCATAACGATATGTGCCTTGCTGCTCGCAACAGGCTTGTTCTTTGGCTCTAAAAGCCTCTTTGGCGAGGGTGCAACCCCGGATCTTGCAACAATGGAGGCTGGTTTTAGTTCTGATAAGCGTCTCGGCGACTCAGAAACTTGGAGACAACCGCTAGTTTCGATGTGTGCAGAAAGCCAAAAACCCCAATGAACCTTGTAATCTTCTTTGTATTTGAGTTTACAATGCAATGTTCCAATGAAATCTTTTTTTCTTTGCCTAGTACTTTTACTAGTTTATGTGTGCGTATGTTCTTGTAACTCGGTTATTGTTTAATGAATAGCACGGTTACTCCCAAAAAACAAAGCGAGCAAACGGGTCAGGGACAAGAACTACAAATTCCCAAACCAGAACATGAGTGTAGGAATTTTTTTCCCTACCACAGGGAGGTACCCTAAGGCCACAGAAGCTGTCATTAATAAATCAAAATTGATACAACACAATTCATTGAAGGACCTAAAAGAAAATAATATTACAAACAAGGCCTTCCATTTTTGCATACATGAACATAGAAATAACACTTAGAACACATTCCGATCCCGAAGCAACTGAGGAGCAGGAGAGGGGTGCCTGGGAAACGAAGTGACTCTCGACGGCAGAAGGAAAGAAGGAGATAGAAAGTTGAAGTAAATAAACCCGGTGTGGATACATTACTTATTTGAGATGGCATTTTTTTTGTTCCAAACACATTCAAATCGTTAGCTGGTGGAAACATCAGTGGGGCAAAATCCCTGTGGTTCTGCCGTACTCGACTAGGTCGTCGAAGATTTCACCCAGGTCATCATACTTGTACACGAACCCTTCCCCGATGAGTTTCTTCGATGACACACACACTCTTGGCTTCTCGCAGGATCCATCAAAGCTGCGGAAACATACATGAATGGTGTTAAACCCGCAACCAAAAATAGCATGTGTGGCTGTTAGGTAAAAAGCTCACGAACCGTTCAGGTTTCACGTCGTATTGTGGGTACTTCTCTGCCAGGAGACCGGCAAGCTGCAAGACAGTGGTATTGTGATTGCAGCAGATGTACCTACCCGACGAGGACTCATTCTCGGCGACGAACACCTCGGCGCGACAGAGGTCGTCGACGTGGCTAATCCCAACGCAGTCCTTGACTGACTGCAGGACCATCAGGCTACCCAGCTTTGCCTCATCACCTGGAAATGCACAGGACATACAAACACATTCGTAGGACACCGGTCAATAGAGCAGGAGACTGAAATCAGGGCTAACTTACTAGTACATCTTTATGTTGCCAATCACTGAAAAATGCATAGAGAAATGTTGGCCTTTCTCACCGGACAACAAGGAGAGGATGACGGGGACGCTAGTTCTGGCCTTGGATACTGGCGCCGTGCCCACAGTGAACACCGGCAACATGGTGACAAGGCTGACGCCGTTCTCCTCTGCGAATTCACTCGCCGCCTTCTCCAGAAGCACCTTGGAGACGGCGTACGCCTACGATGTAAATCAACCAATATCAGTGTCACGTCGACATATTTCCATCGATTGTAAACATCCAGGCGAGAGAGACTGAACACAAAGACATAGAGCCTGTTTGGATGGCTGCCAAAGGCTGCCTTTCCAAAATTTTCGTCGTTGACCACAAGATGGGCAGCCGTTTGGATTGCAGCTGAATCTCCCGATGGCTGCCAATTTTTTGGCCAGCCGTTGTGATTCTGTACTAGTACATGGGCGAGTTCTCGGCGGCGATTTCCTTCGCCAAAAATTTGGCAGGCCATCGTTTTGGCAGGGCTGGTTTGGGTTCAATCCAAACAGCCCCATAGATTTATGTACCCAAGTTGGTGGCTTGTTGGCTCTGAGGTACTCGACGTCGGACCAGGAGCCCTCGTCCAGCACGTGGCCGCCGCCCTGGAGCGGCCTCCTGGACACGCCGGCGTCCGACGACGTCAGGATCACCCGCTTCACCGTCCCCGCTCTCACACACGATCTCATCACGTTGAGTGTTCCTTGGACGGCAGGTTCGATCAGATCTCTCTGCCGTTAAACATGAAGCACACTAAGTTATCCCTGAAAAGGAAATGAACATGATCCCATGTCTTCTGTGGCCGAGAATAAAGTGATGGGCACAAAGTTCAGGGTGTGCATGGGTGATGTGTGTTTACCTCAGGATCTTCTGACCTGAAGGTCATTGGAGCAGCAACGAGGAAGGCGTATTCGCAGCCAGAAACTGCTTCGTCGAAGCTGCCTTCCACCTCCAGTTGGGCACGAATGATCTCCAGGGGGCCAAGCGCTTGCAAGTCCTTGAGGTGGGAGTTTTTCTCCATGTCATCTTCATACAAATTACAGATCTTCAGAGTCTTGGGAATTTGGATGAAAACAATTTCCAGTAATTTTATCATAACTGATATGGTGTGCACTATATAAATAAAAAAGTACGTTTGGTACACACTTATACACATGATTTGGTAGGCATGTTTTGCTGCCTGAATTTACCAAAGGAAACAGAACCTAAGAAAAGAAATGGCTTATCGAGTCGAGACTGGAGAACCCAAGATTTCAGGTCAAACTCTGAAAGGAAGATTGCTGAAGTACGTCAAACGAGGAAACAAGAAACTAACCGGGGTCTCTGACGGTGGTCTTGACAGCGTAGCCTTTCTGGAGGAGCAGCTTGATGAGCGCTGAGGCGATGTATCCGCTCCCTCCGGTGACGCACGCCGTCTTCCTTCTCTCACACGCCAACATCGCCGGCCACCACTCGATCACTGCCGGTAACGGCGAAGAGAGGGATGATTCGCTCCTCTGCTCCGGTTGTTGCCACTGAGCTGTAATTAAGGAGCCGGCAAGTAATTTTCAGATCTGCATATCGTAGGCAACTCACAACCGGGACAAGTTGCAGCGGATGACGAGTTTTTCGGCAGCTGAAGATGACCTGCAATGCAAAGATGCCTTGTTCGCGATGTTAACAAGAAAGTGATAGTGTAGCTGGTGGTTGTTTACTCAGTAGATAACTAGGTATCGCCGTGCACTTGTAAGGTACAAACCATGGGCAACAGGCGAGGATTCCAATGGTCCAGGCTGCGTTGCGTTTGCATTCAACGTGCACGATGCGCCGAGCGTCGAGCGTGCGTTTATTTTGTTTTCGCAGGAGGTGGGATATGATTTGGCCGGCGGTGGTTGCACACGCGACGGCTGACGACGGCGCCCCAGGTGCCAGTTTGCAACGTCAGATTAAAAATAAATAAAGCAGATCACAACATCTTGTTTTTTCAACAAAGGACGAATTTAATTGGCTCAAAACTAAAGCATTAAGAGGATACAAACATAATAAGTGACACTCAGCCTCTGCATAGTTGGTTGACGTACACATCAGTAGGGTAGAATCCCCGTGGTTCTGCCGTACTCGATAAGGTCGTCAAAGATTTCACCTATATCATCATACTTTTTTTTTTGCGGGGGATATCATCGTACTTGAACACAGACCCTTCTTCGATGAGCTTCTCAGACGACACACACACTCTCGGCCTCTCTGGGAACCCATCGAAGCTGCAAAACCTTACTTGGACGTTGTCAAACCTGCAAAAAAAACATGCATATGTATCCAATAGTTTAGATGGATGGTCCGCATACCGTTTGACTTTTATGTTGTATTGTGGGTACTTCTCGGCCATGAGACGAGCGAGTTGCAAGATGGTGGTGTTGTGACTGCAGCAGAGGTATCTTCCTGAGGAGGACTCATTCTCAGCGACGAACACCTCGGCATGACAGAGGTCGTTGACGTGGCTTATTGGCATACCGTCTGTGGTCGAGTGCAACCCTATCATGATGCCCATCAGTGCCTCGTCACCTGAAAATGTATACGGTGATACCGGTTAGAAGAAGACAGGGCATAAATCAGATTTGTTTTTGCTATATATTGAACATAGAGGAAATGATAGCCTCTCTCACCGGTCAATAGGGAGAGGGTGATAGGGACGATGCTGGATGCGGGCTTGGAGACCGGTGCTGTACCCAAGACGAACACGGGCAACACGGTGACAAGGCTGATGCCGTTCTCCTCCGCGAATTCGCTCGCCGCCTTCGCTAGAAGCACCTTCGATAGCGCATATGCCTATGTTGCAAATTCCATGCAACGTTAACGTTGTACCGACAATATTTACGTTGATTATAAATGTATAGGCGCGAGAAACTGAACACAAATATTTATGCACCCAAGTTATTGGCTTGTTCGCTCTGAGGTACTCGACGTCGGACCAAGAGCTCTCGTCCAGCACGTGGTCGTCGCCCTGCAACAGCCTCCTACAGACAGCGCCGTATGATGACGTTAGGATCACACGCTTCACCGTCTTCGCTCTCACGCACGACCTCATCACGTTGAGTGTTCCTTGCACGGCAGCGTCGATCATAGCCTGAAGAGGAAATAAATAAATTGGCACGGTTGGATTGCCAAATGCTGAACAGCAGGGTGAACAGTATCCCAAGTCTTGAAAAAAAGTCTTCTATAGCTGAGATTTTTTTTTTTTTGAGAATAACTAGTTTGTCCTAACTTCCAACAACCCGGTCACCATGAGATGCCTGAAGAGCAATTATGGCAATGAAAACGAAGCTTGCTGGGGCATGGAGATGGGTGTTTACCTCAGGATCTGCCGGCCCGAAGTCCATCGGGGCAGCAACCAAGAAGGCGTAGCCGCAGCCAGAAACTGCCTCGTCAAAGCTGCCTTCTTCACTCAGATCGGCACGGATGATGTCCAAGGGGCCAAGCGCTTGCAAATCCTTGAGGTGGGAGTTCTTCTACATGGCATCTTCATAAAAATTACGCATATATCTGTTAAAAAGAATAAAAATTACGGAATCTTCAGAGTCTTGGGGTAGGGATGAAAATGGAGTGGAAAGTTTTCGTTTTTCCGAAGGAAAAATGAAAACAGAGAGGAAATATGAAAATAGAAATGAAAATTTGTAAAACAAAAATGGAAATGGAATTTTTATGCGGAAACGGAAACAAAAACGGAATGGTGTTTTCCGGTGGAACACACGTGGAAACGAAACTTTTCGTTTCCGTTAATATGAAATTTCCATTTCTACTATAAGCCCATAGCTGCTTTGTAGCCCAACAACCAAACAACATGCAATGACAAAATGAGTAAAATGAGCAAAATGTATAATTTGAGTTCCAACTTTTATTACCACACACATACTCAATTAGACCCTATACGGAATTGTCATGTACTACTACAATGCTACCCTATGTTACCAACACAACCATATTATTTTGTAGCCATGTTAACAATTCCATCAATTTGTTTATTTTTTGTCTGTATTTCTCCATGATTTAAGGGGGCTTTAAGTTCCGGTCAACACACAGTTTTGTTTCCGTGTCCACTCCGTATTCGCTTCGTGTTTGTTTCCGGTAGTATCTGTTTCCGTGTTCGTTTTCGGGGTTTCTGTATTTGTTTCCGTTTCTGCAAAAAAAATATGAAAACAAATATGGTAGTACCCAGTTCCATGTTGTTTCCGTGCCGTTTTCATCCCTATCTTGGGGCAACAATTCCCGACAATTTCGGCATAATTTATACGCTATATACGCAGAACAGAAGGCACATGATTTGCCAACATGTTTTGCTTGCTGAACCTGCAAAAGAAATCATAAAGGACAAACTAAAAATACATGGGCTATCCAGTGGAATCTCAACTCTAATGAACCTAAGATTTCAGCCTAAACTCTGAAGAAGAAGAGCTTCTTTGATTCAAAAGATTCTCAAAGGAATTTTGGAGGATTCTAATCCTTAGGAATTTTTTCTATCTTGGTTGTTTGATTCGAAGGATTGTAAACCATAGGAGATTTTCCATAGGATTCATTTGCACTAGATTTCATAGGAAACATCCCATCCACTCAAACCTGTTTGAAAGAATCCTGCATTTTTTCTATGCACAATTAAACACTCGTACAATCATATAGGATTCAAGACGACATTCCACTCTAATTCCATGTTTTTCCTATTCCCGCGTTTTGGAAATCCTACCAATCAAAGAGGCCTGAAGTTTCCTGAAGTATATAGAACGAGGTAACAAGAAACCAACCGGGGTCTCTGACCGTCGTCTTGACGGCGTATCCCTTCTCGAGCAGCGTCTTGACGAGCGCTGAAGCGACGTAGCCGCTCCCTCCGGTGACGCACGCCGTCTTCCTTCCCTCAGCCACCGACATCTCTGGCCGCTACTCGAGCAGTTACGCCAAAAAGGACGATGGTGACCCCCTCGCTCACCTCACAACCGCATACTAATAGTTGTGAGGTCGTTCCTCTGGTGTGGTTGTCGGCAGTTTGCATCCTGTGCGGCGGCTGCATACTAATAGTATCATTCTTTTAGTTGTATATATTGTATGGACAACAGAGACAAGTTGCAGGCCATGTACTGGATGTTGCTATGAAAAACAGAACACGGTCGGAAGTGGAGAGAGGCTTGAGGAGTTGCCTAAAGAAGAAGTTACTAAGGCTATCCTCCTTGAGAGAACCATAGCAAGACAGAGATCACGTTTGTTGCAATTGAGGGAAGGAGATGGCAGCACAAGGCTCTTTCATCAGCAGGCGAGCCAAAGGCAGGGCGAGAAAATCCTCCCCTTTAGTACCCAGTTCCATGTTGTTTCCGTGCCGTTTTCATCCCTATCTTGGGGCAACAATTCCCGACAATTTCGGCATAATTTATACGCTATATACGCAGAACAGAAGGCACATGATTTGCCAACATGTTTTGCTTGCTGAACCTGCAAAAGAAATCATAAAGGACAAACTAAAAATACATGGGCTATCCAGTGGAATCTCAACTCTAATGAACCTAAGATTTCAGCCTAAACTCTGAAGAAGAAGAGCTTCTTTGATTCAAAAGATTCTCAAAGGAATTTTGGAGGATTCTAATCCTTAGGAATTTTTTCTATCTTGGTTGTTTGATTCGAAGGATTGTAAACCATAGGAGATTTTCCATAGGATTCATTTGCACTAGATTTCATAGGAAACATCCCATCCACTCAAACCTGTTTGAAAGAATCCTGCATTTTTTCTATGCACAATTAAACACTCGTACAATCATATAGGATTCAAGACGACATTCCACTCTAATTCCATGTTTTTCCTATTCCCGCGTTTTGGAAATCCTACCAATCAAAGAGGCCTGAAGTTTCCTGAAGTATATAGAACGAGGTAACAAGAAACCAACCGGGGTCTCTGACCGTCGTCTTGACGGCGTATCCCTTCTCGAGCAGCGTCTTGACGAGCGCTGAAGCGACGTAGCCGCTCCCTCCGGTGACGCACGCCGTCTTCCTTCCCTCAGCCACCGACATCTCTGGCCGCTACTCGAGCAGTTACGCCAAAAAGGACGATGGTGACCCCCTCGCTCACCTCACAACCGCATACTAATAGTTGTGAGGTCGTTCCTCTGGTGTGGTTGTCGGCAGTTTGCATCCTGTGCGGCGGCTGCATACTAATAGTATCATTCTTTTAGTTGTATATATTGTATGGACAACAGAGACAAGTTGCAGGCCATGTACTGGATGTTGCTATGAAAAACAGAACACGGTCGGAAGTGGAGAGAGGCTTGAGGAGTTGCCTAAAGAAGAAGTTACTAAGGCTATCCTCCTTGAGAGAACCATAGCAAGACAGAGATCACGTTTGTTGCAATTGAGGGAAGGAGATGGCAGCACAAGGCTCTTTCATCAGCAGGCGAGCCATAGGCAGCGCAAGAATGTCCTCCGCTTGGTCAAGCATAACGGATGCATGTACTCTGGCCAAGAGGAGGTGGCCTCCGCGGTGGATGCCTACTATGGCGCGGCATTTGGTGCCGCTGAGTCCCGGAGTTACACGTTAAATCTGAATGAGTTGGACTTGCCACGGCTGGATCTATCGCAGCTAGAAGAGCCATTCACTTATGAGGAGGTGGAAGGTGTCATCAAGGGGATGCCCCTGGACAAGGTGCCCGGGCCGGATGGATTTACGGGCCGTTTCTATGCCGCATGCTGGCATGTTATCAAAGATGATCTCATGAAGGCGTTGGCTTGTCTCTACAACGGGGATGTTCGAGGTTTGGCCGTAATCAACAAATCTCTTGTTACTTTGCTGCCCAAGAAGGATGGTGCCCTGGATGTGGCGGATTTTAGGCCGATCATTCTTGTGCATGGAGCTATTAAGATATTTGAGAAAGTGCTGGCTTGCAGATTAGTGTGGAAACTACCGATGCTTGTGGGAAACCACCAGAGTGCTTTTGTGAAGGGCAGATCCTTACACGGCAACTTCATGTTGGTCCAAAGTACAGCCCGGAGGCTGAATGCCTTGCGCAACCCCGCCATACTACTCAAGCTAGACATTTTGAAAGCGTTTGACTCCGTTCAGTGGCCGTTCCTGATCGAGGTGATGCAACAACGTGGTTTCAGACCTAGGTGGAGATCATGGATTTGTGGCATTCTTGCAACCTCTACCCCCAAGATCATGGTGAATGGAGACCCCGGGGACACTATTTACAACTGCAAGGGGCTCAGGTAGGGCAGCCCGATATCACCGGTGCTTTTTATTCTCACAATGGAGCCGTTGCAAAGGCTGTTTGAGCGTGCAACGCAAAGAGGGCACTTGGAGCCGTTAGCTTCTCGAGGGATGAAGCAACGGCTGTCAATTTTTGCGGACGATGTGGTGGTCTTCATCAAACCAAAGCCAGGAGAGCTCGAGGCTGCGAAGCGTATTTTTGAGGTTTTTGGGGAGGCTTCTGGTTTGCGGATAAACATGGCGAAATCCGCGGTCCTTCCGATAAGGTGCTCGGATCAGGAAATCACTATGGCAAGCAGCGTGTTAGGATGCCCGAGAGGGTCTTTCCCTTTCAAATACCT
>NW_024115722.1:0-7996 GCF_003073215.2 Triticum urartu
CCCCCCGCCCTTCCCCGACGCCCGCGGCGCCGTTGCCGCCTGCTCCTCCCCCCGACCTTCGCCCTGGCGCTCCTCTCCCTCGCCTACCTCTCCTTCTCCTCCCACGCCAGCCTCCCCTTCCACAGTAAGCTCTCCTCCCGCCACCCTGCACAAGTGCGGTTTGCTGCAATGTAGGCGAACAGACCGCGATTGATAATTCACGGGATCATTGTTCTCTATAATTTGCCATTGCGGGGAAGCAATTAGACAATCTGATGGCATGGGCAGCATCAGAGTTTTGGATATACACTCGGATTCGTCAAGGCGTAGATGTACGAGCTGTTTTAGCTTGCAAAACGATCTTATATTATGGGCCGGAGGGAGTACTAAATATTTGTATCATGTCTAGCTCTTAAGGTTGCGGTCAAGTCAGTAGAAGTGTGGTGAAATTCAGTGCTACATGGTGTACTTAATTGTACGAAATAAATTGCAACTGGCTCCACCTCTTTGTGTTGTCACTTACCAGGTTATGAAATTATCCATTGTCATCATGTGATTTAAGTGCGGCAAAATTGAGTAATTCAGTTAAGAAAAACAAAATTGTGTAATGAGGAATTTTACTGCTGAACCCCGCTATCTAGAATCTTCGTGTAACTCAGATACTTGTTGGAGTGACACAGGCATTTTTGGTTAACAATATTTCCAAACTTCTCACAAATCGACAATGTTCTGCTATGCAGCGATACACCAAGGTCCGGCCAACAGGGAGAATGTTGGAAAGGGAATGGATAAGAGAGACAAACGCAATACCACTGTCAAGGAAAATATCTCTATGTAAGTGCACATTTACCATTTTCCATATGTCAATATGTACTTGTGTATATGCGCATACCTTCGGGTATCATCAGATTTGCCTTTATGTCAGGACTATAGACAAGTCAGAACCCTTCATCAAAGGAAGAAAGAAAAAGCATTGTAAGAGATACTCTGGACTCTACTCTCTAAACGTTGAGTTCCTACAACATTGTCATTTTAAACCTTTGTAAGATAAATCTGTTATCCAATTTTTATCTTGGATGTACTCAGTTGGAACAAACATGTTGATAAGATCTCATGGTTCTACATTCAAAATATCTACTCTCATATTTTCTACCTTGATTAATGCTGTTCATAGCTCAAACTTGACACAAAGCCTGACACTAGGCATTTCCTAACCTATTTATTTGCTAAATGGAACCATGTAAATGATATTAATTTTTGCATGTTTCTCGGTTCTATATTAGTTACTTTTGTTGTCAACTTACATACATAATGTAATATTGCAGATGGGCCCTGTGAAATTGAGTTTTTGCCGTCGGTTGACAATCTTGTGGAGCCTGCTGACTACAGCAATTTTACACAGTTCTTGTTGAAGTATATCTTGAATGAGGGACATTTGATTGGTAATGGATTTTTTGAACCATTGTTTGCTGGGCACCAGAGTCTTCGGGAAAGAGAGGAAACATATTATGCAAAAAACCAAAGTCTTCACTGTGGTTTTGTAGATGGTCCAGAGGGTTACCCCAGTAGTGGATTTGATTTGGATGAACATGACAGGGCTTATATGGCTACCTGCCGTGTGGTGGTGTCATCATGCATTTTTGGAGGCTCTGATTACTTAAGGAGACCAACTAAAAGCAGAGTAATGTTCTTGTTCCTTTTTTGTGCATGCATTCTTAACAAGTACCATGTTTTTCAGATGCAAAATGGCAAGTCACCATCATTTCCTCCTTGGCAATCTCTTTGTGTTTTTTCAATCTCATGGTGATTGCATGCTTTTCTCTCTTTATTACACTGTTTCAGAAACATTATCATTTACCAGTTTAAAAATCTCACAGATTGGCTCATACTCTAAGAAGAATGTGTGCTTCATCATGTTCCTGGATGAGCTAACGTTGACAACCCTTTCCTCTGAAGGACACGTCCCTGATGAAAATGGATCCATTGGTCTTTGGAGAATTGTTGTAGTTAAGAATTTACCCTACAAAGATATGCGGAGAGCAGGAAAGGTGCCAAAACTTCTGGCTCACCGACTCTTCCCATCTGCCTTGTAAGTTTTTTGCTGATGTATTTGTCCATAATATCTAGTTGCATGGAGATTCTGTATAGTACTCTATACTCCTTGCAGAATAAAATTATATAAATTCTAAAGCACGCGGAGTTAGTTCGTTACTACTTATTAGCTGGTTGATTGCTGATGTATGTCATCTCATCAACTACTAATGTAGTTTAGGATCTTAGTTTTTATTAGCTTTCTTTTAACTGGCACATATATGTATTTTCCTATACATATTACCACTACATGCATTTTCTTCTCCATGGCTAACATAACACATTTTACCTGTTAGGTACTCCATCTGGTTGGATAGCAAATTGCGTCTTCATGCTGATCCAATGCTTATCATTGAGTATTTCTTATGGAGAAAGAAAGCAGAGTACGCCATTTCAGTGCACTATGATCGCACCTGTGTCTGGGAGGAGGTGCTTCAGAACAAGCGCTTAAACAAGTACAATCACACTGCTATCGATGAGCAATTTTACTTTTATCAGTCTGACGGCCTTGTGAAGTTTAATGCCTCTGGCCACGATCCTGTTCTACCGAGTTGTAAGTAGCATTTACTTATGTTTGATAAATTCTCCTATGAGTAAATGAGTTGATCGAGTGTATAACAATTTTGCAGATGTGCCCGAAGGATCTTTCATCGTGCGTGCCCATACACCAATGTCTAATTTATTTTCATGCCTTTGGTTCAATGAGGTCAACCGTTTCACTTCACGTGATCAATTGAGTTTTACATACACTTACTTGAAGCTCAGGAGAATGAACGCTGGAAGATATTTTCAACTAAATATGTTTAAGGTAATAAATGTCCTGATATGCTGTATTTTATCTTAGTTAATACGTACTTGATAATAATTACTGTCAATGGTAGTTCATTCCTACACAGGGTACATAGAATCTTAATATGGTTCTTTTCATCTTATTGTTAAAACAGGACTGTGAAAGAAGAGCAGTAGCTAAACTGTTCCATCACCGAACTAATGGATCTACAGATCCACCCCCAACAAACCTTCGTACGGATAAAAATCATTCATCGATGCCAAGCTAAGACTGCCATTGACGAACTAGAAGCTAAACTCCTTTAATGGAAGATCTCGATGCTAGCAGACAGGAAGCGGGCCGCCGCCTGCATCCCTACATGGAATTCTTTTTCGCTGCTGCCTCCTGGTTTCCACAGTTTCCAGACGCGGGAGAAATCTTACAGAGCAGCACTGTATTCTGCTGCGATCAGAGGAGCAGAAAACGGGCAGTTTCAGGTTCCAACCATGCAGGCTTTTACTCGCAAAGTCGTTGGTGGAAGAAATACATATCGGGGAAAATACCCTTTGGAACATGGTGGTAATTACACCTGATAAATGATTTTATTTTTAAAAAATTCAGAAAAAGTCAAAACGTTCCAAAACTTCTTCCCAACAAATTTGAGCTGTCGTTTCTGTCGTACCAAAATATTCTGTAATGAAATATTCTCTGACAAAAATGACAAATTGCCCTGGACATATAGCATGAACAGTATCTCGTATATAGCGACAAATTTGTTTTTTTTACGTCCACAACAACATGAAAGTCATTTCTTCACGAAAGATTTTATACAAGGCAACAATAAATCTCCTTTATTTGCAAAATGTTTCAGATTTTTTGAATTTCTTACAAATTATTATTTTTCTTAAAAAAAGGGTGTAATTACATCCAAGAGCGAAACGTTCACTTCCGCAGGATAATGTTGTGAATTTCAACTCACTGATGTTCTGATAGTCATTGCTCAGTCAAAGAACGGGAGTATGAGTAGGAGAGCAGGTATCATTTTCAGTGTACGAAGAGATAATTCCTGGAGATTCCTTATTTTTAGTACGACGGAAGTTGTATCTTCTTCTTTTTAATCAATGTATGTAGTCTCTCCGTCCCGCCTTTTTTGATACTATGCTAGTGTTAAAAAACGTCTTACATTTTAAAACGGAGGAAGTACTTTCTAATTTTTGGATCAGTGATTGTTGGTCGTATTCAACAGGAAAAAATCATGCGCCAATTGCAAACCTTTTAACAAGTATAATATTGCACTGGTTTTCCATTTTATGTAAGCGCCTCAGCTCCACGAAAGGTAGCATTTGGATGTGGGAAACGTTTCTCCTCAGCCAGCTGATCCACGAAAAACATCAAGTGCTCGCACTGCCATTGGATGGGCATCAATCGCACACACTGCTCTTTCAAAGCACCCGCGCTCAGCATATCCTTATCCACACATAAGATGACAGCTTTGCCCATGCGTAAGACATGACAAGATTTTGTATTCATGGGTAATGGACCCCATAAAATAATACTGTATATGTGTAGGACATGAGTATGAAATTTTGGTCATGGGCAACTCAATGAATATCCAGAAAAAAATTAATAAATAAAAATAACTCCTATTGAAATGTGGGGTCAACAGTTCAACACCCACTCCTATGGCCAAACCCGATCCCTTATTCCAATAAATAAAAAGAGAGAGGGATGGCTAGAGGAGAGGGGCAATCACACGGCGGGCATCAGACGATTTGCGGCCCGGCCGATCTTTGCCAAAGATCAGTCGGATGGGCAGTACATTCTGTTATTCTAAACAAACTTGGAAGCAACAGTAACCAATTTTAGTGTTAAAATGCTAGCGCAATGAAACAAGCAGCGAATGTAAACGTTGATAGTGTCTGGCGTTCTTCACATGCATCAGAACCGACAAGGAAACACAACATCCAAAAAAAGAGAAAGAAAACACAACATCCAATATCCAAGAAGAGAGAAAAGAAATTCGGAATGAACCTAACGTAAATGCATCATGGATTGGGTAAAATCCCCATTTCAGCCGATCAATAACATAAATGCATCATGGATTGGGTACAAAAAACGATGTACATGGCATTGTGCATATGAAACTGAATTCCAGAAGAAGCAGAGAGCAATAATATTTTCTGAACCAATTATGCATAGCCTATGTAATATGAAACTGATTACTACCCAGATTCAACATAGCTTATGTAATCTCTTTCAGATTCAGCCTGCATTTCCCGTTCCAGTACCAGTTCAATGTAGATGGCATTGTGCATATGAAACTGAATCCAGAACTTGGCCTTTTTTTCATTTCGTTTTGGAAGAAAAATCACAGCCTGATGCAGTTCTTTATGGTTCAGAACATTAACCGCGACACAACTGGGAAATGTTTAGAGAAGAATCCAGACACACTGTTTATCTTCAACAATTTGGCAAAAAGATTCCACATCATTAAGCTGGGGATGAATCTTGACAGAGGCAGAACAGAAGCGTGCACACACTCATGTGTGTGCATCTTAGCGTGCAGGAGCATACACAATTTGCATTCAGGTCCGTCAAAGTTACATGTACAATACAAATACTAGATGCAGAATTGCAGATACTTTAAGAAACTAGCAGATCTTCTAGGTGAAATGGCTGGTGGAACAAAGAATAGGGCCTCCTTGATTCAAATGATTTTTTATAGGAAACACGGCATCCAAGAGAAGAGAAGGAGAATGCAACATCCAATATCCAAGAAAAGAGAAGAGAAGGAAATTCTGAATGAACAAGTGTGCATAACATAAATGCTTGGCTAGTAGACCTGTTGCAGTGATTGGGTAAAGTCTCCATTTCAATCCGTTGATAACCAAATTCAACAACTGCTATGATTTCAGTGGACAGTGCCCAACAAATAAAACTGAACTCAAGCACAAGGGGAAATGTTTACAGGAATACAAGGAAGCCACCTGCTCATGAAATATCTCTTAACATTCACATGCTGGCTTTTTATGCAAGATAGCGGTATAATTTTCTATCTGCTTTGTCCCTCTCTAAGAATTCGCGCTCGATCAGAGATTCTATGCGTTTCTTTATGATAACAGGGTTCGGCAAGAACCGTGCTTGCAATTGCTTGGTAACCTCAGATACAATACTGTTATGATCCAAGACCCTCCTAGATTTCATGATCCTGACGATGGCAGCCTCAATCTGAGGTTTCCTGTCCTCCTCAACTCGCTGGCGGGTCTCCTGCTTCTCTGGCTCAGATTCCTTTGCTGCCACCACGGTCCCGATCTTCACCTTAACAAGCTTGCTTGTGAACTTGTCATTGAAGTAGAATGTGTCATCCTCTGATATGTCCTTGCTCATGGGCTCTTTACGGAGAACATTCTTCCCCTTGACACAAGCAAGAGACTGGAGACATCTCTTTAGGTCTGTGGAAGGTATCTCAGTAGCTTGCTCGATGTCTTTGTAGCTAAGTCCATCAGAGGTGTTAAACAACATCAGAACACACATCTGGTAAGTGGATACATTCAGCTCATGCTTCTGGCTTTTCCCAAACGTGGCCTTTATATCAGCTGTTCCCATATTTGTTTGCCATGTTAACCTCCGCCCACTGTGAGTTCCAAGATAATATCCACGGAATTTCTCACATACTGCAAGGATTTCAGGTGGAAGGCTGCAGGGAGGGCTGGGTTGTGTTGGCCAAGAGCCAGTTGTGAGGATGTGGACATCAAGTGTAGGGCCATCACCAAGTTCTTCGGATTTCTTGGCATAGAAATCCTGCATGGTGTCCTGAGATGTCTTCATGTCAGTGAACATGCCCTCTAATTTGGAGGTGAACTGGTACCCACATTCCGTCTTGAGTTTGACTATCATACTCCTCTCAGCATCATCAGAAACAGTTTTGCCAGACAGAAGCCTTTTTGCCAAATGCTGCTTATAGTACTTCTCAAACACATCCTTCTCCTGAAGGTACCGAAACAGCATCATGACTTTGTCCAGTATACCCTCCACATCCTCTTCTGTTGCCCCTTTCAGTCCTTTCCGGAGTTTGTCATCAACATACAGTGATATGAATTCAGGTGACCTGTTGTTTAAGTTGATGAAGAACTCAAAGGATGAATTCAGAGCATTTTGGAAGGTTTTATCATTGCCAAAAGCAACATTGATGATCTTATCATGCTTATCCTTCTCATTTAACAAGCACTGAACAAATTCCACTGGGTCTTTCAATCTCTCCGGATCTGTCACCAAGTGCTTCCCTGTTTCCCTCAGGTATGAAGTCATCATATCTCTGATTGTTGATAGACCATCAGGAACCCTTCGGAATAAGGTGTACATCCTACCCAAATCTTCATATTTGTCATCTATAAGCATGTTAACAAGGCCAGAGTTTTCCATGTGGACCAATCTATGCATGTGATTGGCTATCATCTCTTTCTCCACCACGCTAGTTATCTTTGCCTCACTGCCAGCATCCAAGTAGTGTGAGACACGCTCCATTTCCTCATTGAGCCGCCTCTCAGCCTTCTTAAGGTAGTTACCACAATCACAACACTCGATGAACTCTTGAGATTCCCCACTGTAGAAGCTAGCGGAAACTTCCAAAAATGGTTTCTCAAAATCATCTTGGTACACAGCAGGACCAAGATCCATTAACATCTTTGTAATGCTCCTCATCAGGCCTCTATTGATCACTTCACCCATTCTTTCTCTGTGAATAAGGTCTAGAAGGGTGTCAAGCAGCCGACCATGGATCATTGGGTAGTGAATTATATGATCCCTCCACAAATTCAGACCAAGCTCATGAACAGGTGTCCTATGGGATGTTGGGACATAAGTCCGATCCATGTACATTAGAATATCCCGGATCATCTGCAATGCCTTGTTGTGATCCATCCACTTCGCATTCAGCTCTTCCAAAAACAAACCACCCTGTGCAGCCTCTATTGATTTTGATATTTCCTTCAATCGCCATGTCATAGTGCTCTCAAGGCCATTATAGAGCTTCTCGCCATACTTGTGAAGCACCATGTTGTAGGCACTCCTGCACATGGAAAATGAATTCACAAATTAGAGTAAGGCGACAACACAATAGCCCTTAGTAGGTTTTATACTAGATCCCCCCCCCCCCCC